>NC_090755.1:23082193-23188031 GCF_036898095.1 Palaemon carinicauda | reverse complement strand
AATCAAAAAAAAGGATGCGGAAGGCTTCTTAGCCTACCGTAACAACCCAAAAAACAACAATAAAAGCATTCAAGAGAAAGGTTAAAAAAGGTTATGGGATTAAGGGAATGTAGTGGCTGAGCCCTCACCTACTACTGCACTCGCTGCTACGAATGGTCCCTGGGTGTAGCAGTTCTCGTAAAGAGACTGAACATCTTTAAGATAAAATGATGCAAACACTGACTTGCTCCTCCAATAAGTTGCATCCATAATGCTTTGCAGAGAACGGTTCTGTTTAAAGGCCATCGAAGTGGCTACAGCTCTCACTTCGTGGGTCCTTACCTTCAGCAAAGCAAGGTCTTCATCCTTCATGTGAGAATGGGCTTCTCTAATCAGAAGCCTTATATAATACGAAACTGCGTTTTTGGACATAGGCATCGAAGGTTTCTTGATTGCACACCATAAGGCTTCTGACTGTCCTCGTATAGGTTTTGACCTATTAAGAAAGTATTTCAGAGCTCTGACAGGGCAAAGAACTCTTTCTAGCTCGTTACCCACCATGTTGGGAAAGGCTAGGAATTTCAAACGATCTAGGCCAAGGACGTGAAGGAAGTTCATTCTTAGCTAAAAATCCGAGCTGTAAAGAACATGTTGCAGATTCGGATGTGAACCCAATGTTCTTGCTGAAGGCGTGAACCTCACTAACTCTTTTAGCTGTTGCAAGGCAGACGAGGAAAAGAGTCTTGAGAGTAAGGTCTTTGAAGGAAGCTGACTGGAGAGGTTCGAACCTAGGAGACATAAGGAACCTTAAGACTACGTCTAGATTCCAGCCTGGAGTGGATAAACGACGTTCTTTAGAAGTCTCGAAAGATTTAAGGATGTCCTTGAAGGTCCTTGTTGGAAGAAAGGTCCAAACCTCTGTGGCGGAGAACTGAAGCCAACATACTTCTGTACCCTTTAATCGTAGGAGCCGAAAGGGATCTCTCATTCCTTAGATGTAATAGGAAGTCAGCTACTTGGGTTACAGAGGTATTGGTAGAGGAAACTGCATTGGCTCTGCACCAGCTTCGGAAGACTTCCCACTTGGATTGGTAGACTCTACGAGTGGATACCCTCCTTGCTCTGGCAATCGCTCTGGCTGCCTCCTTCGAAAAGCCTCTAGCTCTAGCGAATCTTTCGACAGTCTGAAGGCAGTCAGACGAAGAGCGTGGAGGTTTGGGTGTACCTTGTCTACGTGAGGTTGACGTAGAAGGTCCACTCTTAGAGGGAGAGTCCTGGGAACGTCGACCAGCCATTGTAGTACCTCTGTGAACCATTCTCTTGCAGGCCAAAGGGGAGCAACCAGCGTCAGCCGTGTCCCTTCGTGCGAGACGAACTTCTGAATGACTCTGTTGATGATCTTGAACGGCGGGAATGCATAAAGGTCGAGATGGGACCAATTCAGCAGAAAAGCATCCACGTGAACTGCTGCTGGGTCTGGAACTGGGGAACAGTACAAAGGAAGCCTCTTGGTCATGGAGGTGGCGAACAGATCTATCGTAGGCTGACCCCACAAGGTCCAAAGTCTGTTGCACGCGCTCTTGTGAAGGGTCCATTCCGTGGGGATGACTTGATCTTTTCTGCTTAGGCGATTCTGCTGAGACGTTCATGTTGCCCTGAATGAACCTCGTTACCAGAGTGAGATTTAGACTTCTTGACCAAATGAGGAGGTCCCTTGCTATCTCGTACAGCTTCCTCGAATGGGTCCCTCCCTGCTTGGAGATGTAAGCCAAGGCTGTGGTGTTGTCGGAGTTCACCTCCACCACCTTGCCTAGCAGGAGGGACTTGAAGTTCATTAAGGCCAGATGAACTGCCAGCAGCTCCTTGCAGTTGATGTGGAGCGTTTCCTGTTCCTTGTTCCATGTTCCCGAGCATTCCTGTCCGTTCAAGGTCGCGCCCCAGCCCGAGTCTGATGCGTCCGAGAAGAGATGAAGATTGGGGGTCTGAATCGCTAACGATAGACCCTCCTTGAGAAGGATGTTGGTCTTCCACCACAAGAGAGTGGTCTTCATCTCTTTGGTGCCAGGAATAGAGACTGCTTCGAGCGTCAAATCCTTGTCCCAATGAGCTGCTAGATGGAATTGGAGAGGGCGGAGGTGGAGTCTCCCTAACTCGACGAACAGGGCTAACGATGACAGGGTCCCTGTTAGACTCATCCACTGTCTCACCGAGCAACTGTTCCTCTTCAGCATGCTCAGGATGCATTCTAGGGCTTGGCTTATCCTTGGGGCCGATGGAAAAGCCCGAAAAGCCTGACTCCGAATCTCCATTCCCAGGTAAATGATGGATTGGGAGGGAATGAGCTGGGACTTTTCTAAGTTGACTAATAGACCCAGTTCCTTGATCAAGTCCAAAGTCCAGTTGAGACTCTCCAGACAGCGACGACTCGTGGGGGCTCTTAACAGCCAGTCGTCTAAATAAAGGGAGGCTCTGATGTCCGATAAGTGGAGGAATTTTGCAATATTCCTCATCAGATGCGTAAACACCATAGGAGCTGTGCTTAGGCCAAAACACAGGGCTTGGAATTGGTACACAACCTTTCCAAAAACGAATCTCAGGAAAGGTTGGGAGTCTGGATGAATAGGAATGTGAAAGTAAGCGTCTTTCAGATCCAACGAGACCATCCAGTCCTCCTGCCTGACCGCTGCTAGGACCGACTTCGTCGTCTCCATAGTGAACGTCTGCTTGGTGACATAAGCATTGAGCGCGCTGACGTCCAGCACCGGTCTCCAACCTCCTGTCTTCTTGGCCACCAGAAAGAGACGGTTGTAGAAGCCCGGGGATTGATGGTCCCGGACTATAACCACTGCCTTCTTCTGTAACAGGAGCGACACCTCCTGGTGTAACGCTAGCCTCTTGTCCTTTTCCTTGTAGTTGGGAGAGAGGTTGATGGGAGAAGTGGTCAGAGGGGGTTTGCGGCAGAATGGTATCCTGTAACCCTCCCTTAGCCACTTGACAGACTGGGCGTCTGCACCTCTTCTTTCCCAAGCTTGCCAGAAGGTCTTGAGTCTGGCTCCTACTGCTGTCTGGAGAGGAGGAGAGTCAGTGTTTGCCTTTTGAAGTCTTGGGACCTTTCCTAGACCTGCTCCTGGAAGAGTCTGGACGGGTACTTCCTCGGCTGGGGGCTCTGCCACGAAAGGGCGGAATAAACCTTGTAGCAGGAGTATCGGCCACTGGGGTGCGGTAAGTTCTGGGAACTGAGGGAGCAACCTTAGCCTTACGAGCTGAAGAGGCCACAAGGTCATGAGTGTCCTTCTGAATAAGGGCCGCAGACAAATCCTTGATAAGCTCTTCGGGGAACAAGAACTTAGAAAGCGGAGCAAAAAGTAGTTGAGACCTTTGACAAGATGTGATGCCAGTAGAAAGAAAAGTGCAAAGTTGCTCCCTTTTCTTAAGTACTCCTGAAACAAACATTGATGCAAGCTCGCCGGACCCATCCCGAATTGCTTTATCCATACAGGACATTATAAGCATGGCTGAGTCCTTGTCCGCAGGGGTAGTCTTCTTGCTCAAGGCCCCCAGGTACCAGTCGAGAAAATTGAAAATCTCAAAGGCACGAAATATACCCTTTAAGAAGTGGTCTAAGTCGGAAAAGGTCCAGCAGACCTTAGAGCGCCTCATCGCCGATCTACGAGGAGAGTCGACCAAACTTGAGAAGTCAGCCTGGGCAGAGGCAGGGACTCCCAAGCCTGGTTCCTCTCCTGTGGCATACCATACGCCCGCCTTAGAAGTCAGCTTAGTAGGTGGGAACATAAAGGAAGTCTTCCCTAGTTGCTGTTTGGACTGCAACCAATCCCCTAACATTCTTAAAGCTCTCTTAGAGGATCTAGCAAAGACGAGCTTAGTATAGGCCGACTTAACAGGTTGCATGCCCAGCGAAAACTCAGATGGAGGAGAGCGGGGGGTAGCAGAAACAAAATGGTCCGGGTATACCTCTCTGAAAAGAGCCAGGACCTTGCGAAAGTCAATGGAGTGAGGAGAAGACTTGGGTTCCTCCACGTCCGAAGGGGGATCATCTAGGTGCGCAGCTTCCTCCTCAGAAACCTCATCACCAGAGTGTTGCGAAGCGAGAGGTAAAGTAACAGCGGTGTGCTGAACAGCAGAATCTTGACAAGCGGGTGCATAAACACTTGCGGTTTCATCCTCAAGTCTCTGTTGAAGAGGATGAGGGCTGGTAACGACAAAGTCAAGAGGTTGGGAAGAAGGAGGTTCTGCGGCGGTCTGAGGAGCAAGTGTGAAGAGAGGCGACTGAATTAAAACCTGAGGTTCAGGCTGCAAAGACTGGTCCAGTAGAGTAGAGGAAGGTAGGTGCATGCGTTGAGGTGGCTGACTCCTAGCATGAGCTTCCTGTCTCAAGAGTTGCGCTTGCTGCAAGGGTTGAGGTGGATGCGCAGTAGCAGGTTCCTGTCTCACGAGTTGAGGTTCTTGAGGTGTGAGCTGCGAGAGTTGAGGTAGCGGCTGCGCAGAACGCAGTTCCTGTCTCACGAGTTGAGGTTCTTGAGGTGCTAGCCTCAAGAGTTGAGGCTCTCGCCTTGAGGAAAGTTGAGGTCGCTGCAGCGAGAGCTGAGGTGGCTGCCTCATGGATGGAAGAGGTTGTCGTACCTCAAGAGGTTGTTGCCTCGATGGTCTAACCGCAAGAGGAAGAGGAGGATGTAAGGCATAAGACTCCTGTTCCCATTGTTGAGGTTGCCTTAAGGAAGGTGGAGGTTGCTGCACAACGCTGGTAACTGGCAACTCCGAACGCGGTAAGGTAGCTTGAGGAACCTCAACTTCGTACGTCAGGCAGCCTGGACTGCGGTGAGGCGGAGCGCTCGCAGGAGGAGGTGTTACTTTCTCTGCCTGAAACTCACGCATTAAGACCGCAAGCTGCGACTGCATGGACTGCAGCAAAGTCATCTTGGGATCAACAGACGATAAGGTCTGTTGAGGCAAAGCCTTAACAGAAGATGAGGTCTGCTGAGGCATTGCCTTACCTCTCTTAGGTGTGCAGTCACCTGATGACTGCGGAGAGTCAGAGCTAACCCAATGACTGCATCCAGGTTGTTGAACTCTTGAGGTCTGGACTTTACGTTTAAGAGGTCTTGAGACCTGAGTCCAGCGTTTTCTCCCCGAAATTTCTTCTGCAGACGAGGAAAATAAGGGCTCAATCGTCTGCGGGTGGGAGTGACGGTCTCTGTAAGACACGCCCGCAACCACCAAGGATACTTCTGTGCGCCGATCAAGGCCTGCCGAACCCTTTTGCCCTTCGACATTGCTTCTCCCCTGGGCTTGGGAGCTTGCAAGAGGTCCCGGACTGGGAGGACGACTGGCACGCACAGAAGTACCCTCACGCACAACACTGACACTGACACTAGCACTCGGCACCGCACTGACACTAGCACTCGGCACCGCACTGGCACTACCACTTCCCACTGCACTTTTGACCTTAAGTTCCTTGACGTCCGCCAAGAGGAACTTGTGGTCACTCACTACCGATTCCACTTTGTCACCTAAAGCCTGAATGGCACGCAAAACATCAGACATATCAGGCTGAGCACAAATAGTAGGTTCGGGGGTAGCCACTACAGGGGGAGGAAAAGGTTGAGGATCATGAGGTGAGGAATAAAGCGAAGAGCGAGCAGAACTCCTCCTAACTCTCTCTCTCTCTAACTTAGTGGTATATTTAAGGAATCGAACAAACTCAAGTTCCGAAAGTCCGGCGCATTCCTCACATCGATCTTCCAACTGACAGGCTATTTCCCTACAGTCGGAACAAGCGGTGTGAGGATCAACCGAGGCCTTCGGAATACGCCTATTACAAGACCTACATCGTCTATGGGGAGGGGCTTGAGAAATGTCGGACATCTTGAATCAAAGAGCTAGACAAGGGGGATTCCAAATAAAGCCAAAGATCGTTAACCATTAATCAAATCAAATAAAAGCTATCTAAGCTAATAGAAAAGTTTCCAGTATAGCGAAAGCTGAAATCTTAGAGCAATACTTCACCAAAAACCGTGAACAATACTCCAAAATTATAAGCGTATCCATGAACGTCTTGCCGGAAGCACGACAGAAGAAAAATTGAGGTGGTGTCAACAAGAAGTACTGCAGTACCTGGCCACAGGTGGCGCTGGTGAGTACACCCCCTTCTAGTATAGTGATCGCTGGCG
The DNA here is from genome assembly GCF_036898095.1 of Palaemon carinicauda. NCBI lineage: Eukaryota > Metazoa > Arthropoda > Malacostraca > Decapoda > Palaemonidae > Palaemon > Palaemon carinicauda. The sequence continues at coordinate 23,181,864 of NC_090755.1, read as the reverse complement.
TATCCCTTCCGTAGAATTCTGTCGGGCAACGGAGTTGACAGCTACATGATTATCGGGTAAGTTTAATATTGAAAAACAAAAAATGTTTTCTGCAGTTTGTCATCCTCCTCTACCGTCCGGCCACTTTGCTTTCGGACACCGCCTCACTCCAAATGTAAGGTTCCACATAATTGTTACCGTATTTTCCATTTATTTTTGCATTACTGTACTACCTGTTCTAATTATACATTTCATTTACAAGTTATTAATTGTTAGGTTATGTAATGAATAATCCATATGGTTGTATTTTATTGTGTTTAGTACAGTTTAGCATTAATATGACAAATTTGAAGATAATTTGTATTTTTCCTAACCATACAAACCTTAGCTATTTACAAAGGGTTTACTTTTAGCGCAGCTGAAATGACGAGCCAATAGTTTTTAACGAGGGTTAATTACCCCCGCGCTAGTTAGCGGGGGGTGGGGAAGGGTAGCTTGCTACCCCTCCCCCCTCCACACACCGGTGACTTGCTTCACTTCACTTAGAGGTAGGACTTGACTTGGGGGTCAGGGATGGCGGGCACATATGTGTAAATAGCTAAGGTTTGTATGGTTAGGAAAAATACAAATTATCTTCGAATTTGTCATTTGTTCCGTAACCGAAATACAAACCACGCTATTTACAAAGGGTGACTTACCCCTTAGGAAGGGTGGAAAGTCCCCAGCCTTACTGACTTCGGCTTGCCCGGGGGCTCGATCCCTTAGTGAGCAGCACTAGAGAGAGGGAGCCCCTGTACCTCACAGGTTCCTAGCATCGCTAGGAACGAGTGGCCTACATAAGTAGTGTGAGGAGGAGAGTGTGACTCGTCCTATGAAGTTGACCTTGAGACCTTCAGATAGGAATTCTAGGATAGGACGTTCCCCATACCACCTCGTCAGGGTATGGGAGACGCAACAGTATTAAGCTTAATACTAGGAGCACAAAGAAGCATGGGTTACCTGCAGAGGTCGAGGTCAGCTATGCGAGGACCAGGATGCTGCTTCCCCAAGAGAGGGGAGAATGAAGAAAGAAGTAAGGGTCAGACATACTCTTTCATTCACACAGACTAAGACCGGGTAACAACGCCCTCAACCTACTGCTACTTGTCCAAAAAGGAGCCTGAGGTTAGACCAGCTGTTGTGCAGCCACCACAGGGCCGATAGAGAACGTATCGAGGCTCCTGTGGGTCACGTCTTGCAGGTAGTGGGCTGTGAAGGTCGTTTGACGCTTCCAGACCCCCGCTTGAAGTACCTGCGTCACAGAGAAGTTTCTCTTGAAGGCCAGGGATGTAGCAATACCCCTGACATCGTGGGCCCGAGGGCGACGTGACGGAGGAGGGTCAGGATTCAGGGCATGGTGGATAACCCTTCGAATCCAAGCAGAGATGGTGTTCCTTGTGACCCTCCTCTTTGTCCTGCCTGTGCTCACAAACAAAGCTCGCACATGAGGACGGACTGCAGCCGTTCTCTTCAAGTAGTACCTCAGACACCTCACTGGGCATAGTAGCAGCTGGTCTGGGTCGTTTGTTACAGAACGGAGACTCGCGATCCTGAAAGAGTCGAACCGAGGATCCGGCACTCCAGGATTCTGAGTCTTGGCCACAAACTCAGGGACGAACCTGAACGTTACCTCCCCCCATCCCCTTGAATGGGCGATGTCGTACGAGAGACCATGAAGTTCACTAACTCGCTTGGCCGAGGCCAAGGCGAGTAGGAAAGCCGTCTTCCAAGACAGGTGGCGATCGGAGGCCTGGCGTAATGGCTCGAAGGGAGGTCTCTTGAGAGACCTGAGAACTCGAACCACGTTCCAAGGAGGGGGTCTCACTTCCGACTGGGGGCAGGTAAGCTCATAGCTACGTATGAGTAAAGAGAGTTCTAGCGATGAAGAAATATCCACGCCCTTCAATCTGAAGGCCAAGCTTAAGGCTGAGCGATAGCCTTTCACTGCCGAGACAGAAAGGCGCATTTCTTCTCGCAGATACACAAGGAAGTCCGCTATTGCTGGAATAGTGGCATCGAGTGGAGAGATACCCCTTCCACGACACCAACCACAAAAGACTCTCCACTTCGCTTGGTAGACTCCCTCAGAGGACCTTCGCAGGTGCCGAGACATTCTCTCCGCAACCTGTTGCGAAAAGCCTCTCTCCGCGAGGAGACGCTGGATAGTCTCCAGGCGTGAAGCCGAAGCGAGGCTACGGCCCTGTGAGGGACACCGGAGTGGGGTTGTCTGAGAAGCTCGTGTCGTGGAGGAAGCTCCCTTGGGAGTTCCGTCAGGAGTTGCAGAAGGTCCGGAAACCATTCCGCGTGATGCCATAGCGGAGCTACTAGAGTCATGGAACAGTTGACCGATAGTCTGGTCCTGTTGAGCACCCTTCTCATCAGACAGAATGGTGGGAAGGCGTACACGTCGATGTTGTCCCACCGTTGCTGGAAAGCATCTTGCCAGAGTGCCTTGGGGTCCGGGACTGGTGAGCAGTACAGGGGCAGCTTGAAGTTCAAGGCTGTCGCGAACAAGTCCACCGTCGGGGAACCCCACAAAGTCAGGACTTTGTTGGCTATCTGAGGATCCAAAGACCACTCGGTACTCACTATCTGCGAAGCCCTGCTCAGACTGTCGGCGAGCACATTCCTCTTGCCAGGAATGAAGCGAGCTGATAGTGTTATCGAGTGGGTTTCGGTCCACCTCAGAGTCTCTACTGCAAGATGGGATAGCTGTTGCGAAAAAGTGCCTCCCTGCTTGTTGGTATAAGCCACTACCGTGGTGTTGTCGCTCATCACCACCACGGAGTGACCCGCCAGGAACCGTTGGAACTGTTGAAGGGCCAGAAAGACGGCCTTCAATTCTAGCAGGTTGATGTGTAGGCACTTTTCTGATTCTGACCAAAGGCCTGAGGCCCTCTGGTTCAGAACGTGCGCCCCCCACCCTTCTTTTGACGCGTCCGAAAACAGAGTCAATTCCGGGGGAAGGACGAGAAGACTCACTCCCTTTCGCAGGTTCTCGTCGGCCAGCCACCACCGCAAGTCCGTCTGTTCCAGAGACCCCATTGGGATCAGAGTGTCCGGGGAATCGGATTCTTGATTCCACCGGGACTTGAGCCGCCATTGAAGGGATCTCATCCTGAGGCGGCTGTTTGGAACCAGACGGGCCAGGGAGGATAGGTGGCCTAAGAGACGCAACCACGATTGGGCGGGGAGTTCTTTTCGCCTGAGGAAAGGTTCCGCCACCCTCCTCAGCCTTGCTATCCGGTCGTCTGATGGAAAGGCTTTGTGGAGATTGGTGTCTATTAGCATGCCTAGATAAACCAGTCGTTGGGACGGCTGCAGAGAGGACTTCTCGAGGTTTACCACGATCCCCAGATCCTGGCAAAGATCTAGAAGCCTGTCTCGGTGTCGAAGAAGCGTCGACTCCGAGTCTGCTAGGATCAGCCAATCGTCTAGGTAACGAAGGAGACGAATGCCGTTCCTGTGCGCCCAAGTCGAAATCAGGGTGAACACTCTGGTGAACACCTGAGGAGCTGTGGAGAGACCGAAACACAGCACCTTGAACTGGTAGATCTTGTTGTCTAGGCAGAATCTCAGGTACTTCCTGGAAGACGGATGGATTGGGATCTGGAAGTACGCATCCTTTAGATCCAGTGTACACATGAAGTCTTGTGGTCTCACCGCAAGTCTGACTGTGTCTGCTGTCTCCATGCTGAACCGGGTTTGTTTGACAAACCTGTTCAGAGCCGAGAGATCGATGACGGGTCTCCAGTCTCCAGTAGCCTTCTTTACAAGAAAGAGTCGACTGAAGAAGCCTGGAGAGCCGTCCACGACCTCCTGGAGAGCACCCTTCTCGAACATGGTCTTGACTTCGGCCTGAAGGGCCAGCCCCTTTGCCGATCCCATGGCATAGGAGCTCAACGACACTGGATTCGCTGTCAGGGGAGGTTGAGATGACGTGAACGGGACGAGATAACCTTGGCCGATCACCGAGATCGTCCAAGCATCGGCCCCGAGATGTTGCCACCTGCGGACGCAACGCTGAAGGCATCCCCCCACAGGTGGACACGCAGGGGGACTGCCACCCCTAGGGCTTGCGGCCGCGGCCGCCACCCCTAGAAGTCTTGCCTCCCCTGGAGGACTTACCACCCCTCTTGACCTTGGCTGGAAAGGGCTGGGGCTTAGACACCACTTTCTTAGCTGCCGGTGCCTGTTTTGGAGCCTTACGAGGCTGTTGCTGCTGTTGTGGCGGGGCTGGAGGCTTATAGGGCCGAGTTGTAAGGGCCCTGTGGAGGAGGGAGTCCGTGCTGGATTTCCTCCACCTCTCAGCCGTTCGCTCCAAGTTTTGAGGCTCAAACAGGCTCTCCCCCAGGAGGGAGGCATGTCGGAGCCTACACACATCTACGGCGGGGACCTTCGGATGGAATCTCTCGGACACAGCATCGCGACGCTTCAACACCGAGTTGGCCCACAGGGTGGTAACCTGGTGCGCCAAGAACTCGATGGAGCGGGTGCCCGAGAGCAAGAAGGTCTCTAGGGCCTTCCTATTGGTCTCCTTGGACAAGTCCTCAGATCGCAATAGGATGCCCAGAGATCCTAACCAGAAGTCCAGCCACGAAGTGGCCTGCATGGCACACTTAGCGACCTTCTCGTGGTTAAGGATCTCTGCCGCCGAGAACGACACCTGCCGGGCAGAGAGTTTCTCCAAGGGAACTCCCTTCGCCAGCTCCTCCACAGAGTGATGGAGCGGAAGAGCGAGGTTGTGCTCACCCAGGATCTCGAAATACCTCCTCTGCTGAAGGCGAGGAGGAGGGATGAGTTTGTTCCCGGCAGTGGAACGACTGGAGGAGGCAAGAAGTGCGAGCTGAGCATTGGCCCTAGCTCTGGCACTCTTCAGCCCCCGAGACCAGGGCAGAGCTGCACTGGTCTTAGGGGCCTTCCGAACGTCGAACACTTCATCCAGAATTGTGTCTTTGCCTTCACGGGGGGGGGGATGACTGGATCCGTAAGACTGTTAAGTTGCCTTATCAGGCTTAGGACCTGCCAGAAGGCATGTTCGGACTCTTGCTGTTCTCCTCCCTGCGGGCTGGCAGCTAAGTCTCCTGCCCCAGGAATCTCTTCCTGGGGTGATACGTGGACATTCCCCTGGGTAGTCATGGGTTCCTGTCGAATCCTTGCAGAGGATTTAGGGATGGTCTTGGAATCCTTGGGCTCCCTCCTAGGAGGGATACAGGATCCCAACAACGAGGTTCGAGGGGCCCCTTCCTCACGAGACGATTCTCCTGCCTGAAGCGAAGTCTCCCCCCCTGGTGCCGGGGGGAAGACTACCGGTCCACTGGACTCACCTGAGGACGGAAAGGCCTCGTCCACGGGAGAAGGAGAGAGTACTCGTGCAGGAGAGGGGACCCTCGAAACCGACCTCTTGGGAACCAACTTCGCCCTGGGGGAAGTCACCACGAAGTCCACTCCTCTCTTTCTCTTCAGCGTAGGAGAGACAGCCGCTGGTTTGTTACCCTGGCCGGCGAGTGCTGGTTTCATAACCCTCACTAACGCCCGTGCCAGCGGACCAAACCAAGTCTGCTACTCAAAGGACACAGAGTCCGAAATCCTCGCTAAGGTGAAAGGGATCGGGCGATCCTTTGGAGTGGACACGACGGTACCTGCCTGAAAAGAAGGTGGGGAAGAATGCTGTAATGACCTGTCCTCGTCCTGCAATACCAACCTGTGCTTGGATGGAGGTGATCCCGAGTGCCGTCTAGGAGCACGCGTCCCTGCTGCTACCACCGGCTGTGGAATTCGCCGCGAACTATGGTCGCGCGAGGGTGAACGGTCGCGCAAAGGCGAATGGTTGCGCGGGTGATCGCGCGGGCGCACAGGCGAGCGGTCGCGCGGGCGCGCAGGCGAGCGGTCGCGCGGGCGCGCAGGCGAGCGATCGCGCGGGCGCGCAGGCGAGCGATCGCGCGGGCGCGCAGGCGAGCGATCGCGCGGGCGCGCAGGCGAGCGATCACGCGGGCGCGCAGGCGAGTGGGCGTGAGGGTGGGCAGGTAAATGAACACGGGTCCGAGGCGACGAACGCAAGCGATGGCGCGACGGCGAGGGATCGTGCTGCCGCGTAGGTGAAGAAGATCGCTGGCGATAATGATCACGTGATGGTAAGCGATGGCGAGCAGCATGTGAAGGTGAATGATTGCGCGCAAGAGGGCGGTCGTTCAGGGTTGCGCGATGAGGAGCAGCATGCGTAAGCGGGCGATCGTTCAGGGTTGTGCGATGGCGAGCAGCATGCGCAGGTGAATGATCGCGTGAAAGGGTGCGATGGTGATCAGCATCCGCAGGAAGGCGATCGTTCAGGGTTGTGCGATGAGGAGCAGCATGCGTAAGCGGGCGATCGTGCAGGGTTGTGCGATGGCGAGCAGCATGCGCAGGTGAATGATCGCGTGAAAGGGTGCGATGGTGATCAGCATCCGCAGGAGGGCGATCGTTCAGGGTATTGCGATGAGGAGCAGCATGCGTAAGCGGGCGATCGTGCAGGGTTGTGCGATGGCAAGCAGCATGCGTAAGCGGGCGATCGTGCAGGGTTGTGCGATGGTGATCAGCATCCGCAGGAGGGCGATCGTTCAGGGTATTGCGATGAGGAGCAGCATGCGTAAGCGGGCGATCATACAGGTTCGTGCGATGGCGGGCAGCATGTGAAGGTGATCGCTGGCGAACTGGTGATCGCTGGCGAGCTGGTGATCGCTGGCGAGCTGGTGATCGCTGGCGAGCTGGTGATCGCTGGCGAGCTGGTGATCGCTGGCGAGCAGAAGGTCGACGCGTGTCCTGTGAGAGGATAGGTTCACGAGCAGGAACGGGAAGATCGCTGGCGCGTTGGCGAACATGTGTTTCTGACACACGCGCAGCACGATGTTGCGTAGCCACAGGACCAGGTGGATGGTGAGCAGGGAGTTCAGCAGGAACTAAAGGGTGGTCAGAGACCGCAGGGCGATGGTCCTCAAATGAGCGCTGACGCTCGGAAGAGAGCTGACGAGCAGGAGAGCGCTGGCGAGGGGGGCGAACCTCAGGAGAGAGCCGACGAGCAGGTGAGCGTCGGCGAGCAGGAGAGTCTTGGCGAGCAGGAGATCGTCGACGAGCAGGAGATCGCTGGCGAGCAGGAGATCGCTGGCGAGCAGGAGAGCGCTTGTGCGCTGGCCCTGCTCGCGTAAGGGAAGAATCCCTTAGCCCCGAAGGGACCGTTGCCCGTCGGGTGACGAGTTCTCCAGAAGGCGAAGATCCGGCAGGAGATGGAGAGCGGTCCGCAGAGAGGTTCAAGGAGGGCGGAGCAGTCGGTTGAGGCTGACGAGGAGAGTCCCCCCCGGAGGACGAAAGAAAATAACTGAAGGTCAACTTCCAACCAATCACACAAGCTGAAAAGAAAAAGAAGAAAATTAAAGGCTGTCACGAAGGCGATGAACAGACACGTCTGATCACCGCCGAGCCAAAAGTGAAGTGAAGCAAGTCACCGGTGTGTGGAGGGGGGAGGGGTAGCAAGCTACCCTTCCCCACCCCCCACTAACTAGCGCGGGGGTAATTAACCCTCGTTAAAAACTATTGGCTCGTCATTTCAGCTGCGCTAAAAGTAAACCCTTTGTAAATAGCGTGGTTTGTATTTCGGTTACGGAACAAATAAAATTTAATGGTGTGTTTTTGTAGGGCTTGGAATGAATGAAGCGATTTACAGGTAAAAGCTGATTCACATTACAACTATCACCCAAGGAAAAATAAAGAGCAAACCTATGCCAAGAGTAAATGTAACAGTGGATGATATCAGAAAAGGTGGGACAATTAACATCAAGTATTTCGAAATGCATTTATCTCTTAATGGGTCACTGATCTATGGGGGAACTCCCTGATTTGGAAATTCTTGACCAAACTGTTAAAGCAAACCTCCTGTGGAAGACATCATTGCTACTCCATTTCCCTCGTTCTGCATGGAGTGGAATGATGCAAGCCATCCCCAGTGATGAGTTTCTTGGAGAGCTAGCTGTTGTGTTCATGCCTATGATTGGCATGGATCCTTAGTGAGTCCATGTGGTAGGTTACACAACATTGCATGCAAAGAATGATGCAGATGTCACGATAGTCCAAACTGCTGTTGAGTCAGCCAAATCAAGTGAGACTGTTGTGGTGGGTGATGACACTTGACCTTCTTGTTTTGCTTCTGTTTCCATGCTAATGTTGCAGCACATCAATTGTACTTTAACCATGAACCAAAGAAGACATGAACCAAACATTGTACTTGGGACATCAAAAGTGCCAAATAAATTTTTAGCTTTAATATGTGTTCAAGACTTGTTCATTTATGCTATATACATGGATGCGATACAAGATCTCAGCCATTTGGTATCAGAAGAGATGTTGCACTGAATATGGCAATAAATAATTTACATTTTGCAGAAATAGCAAATTAATTTTGTAGAGAAAATATATCTGCGGAGAATATCAGGCACTTAGAAGAGCAAGCACTTGTTACCTTATACAATGGATTTTAAATGAAGGGCTAGACAACTTAAGTTACAGGTGATTTTGTGAAGAAGTTGTCAGCTGTTCAAAGTATGTTCAGCCCCAGACTTTGCTACCCACATCAGATTCCTCTTAGGATCATATCTTAAGAGTATACTTTCAGATTCAAGAATAAAAGTGTATATCTAGAGGTATGGACCAAGTTATCTATAGACGGAGAAAGAGAAGTGATTTTCTCTTGGCAATTATGGCATATGGAACCAGTCACTAAAGAACTTCAGGAAACTAAACCAGTCACTAAAGAACTTCAGGAAACTGTGAATTGAAACTGCAAGTCTGTATGTACCATCAGAAGATGTAGTTGTCAGACATGGATGGGAGTGTACAGAAGCATACCGGCAGTGGAAAGGAGAAAGTTGCAATAATTCCCTCAAATCATATCTGGATCTAGAAGATGAGTCATTAGGAAATAGGGTACCATGAATTTCCAGTGCAGCTAATGAGGGAAACCACTTTTCATGTGACTATGAAATAAATAACTTCGAGTTCACACCAAAATTTTTGTTAGGTATAAATTTAACAAAGTAATATCTTTTAGATCTAGCATATTATTAGCATAAATAGCATACTGTATAACTATAACTGAATTACAGTGTCTATGTTCCCTCAGAGATTTATAGTTTATACCAAATCAGGTGACACAGTGTACCACTATAGTTGTTAACAAGAAAAAATGTATATTTTTCATAATGGTGGGTTTTATTTATTTTGTGTATTGGTTTAATTTAAAATTACATAGCTTTATCATATTCCTTGACCTTCAAAACATAGGGATATGCACATAAATCAAGTAAATTGGATTAACAATAAAAAAGTAACAGCCAAAAATTGTTTTTCTTCAATGGTGCAAAATATTTTGCACAATGGTGCTATTTTGAAGCATTGCCCATAGGTATATTTTGGTGAATTTTTTATCTGGTGTTTAGGAGAGAGTTCTGAACATAATGCAAGTAAAAACATTTCTTTTACTAATTTTTTTCTGGGTTTGCTTATTTTATGACCTAATTTAACTAAACTATTTGGGAGGGGATAATAATAACAATAACTAAAGGGGCACTCAGTAGAGCGCAGACCTCCACCGCAGCAGCCTATTTCTTGATTTGGCGTAGATTTTCATACACTCAAATATGAACCAAGTTTCAAGTCTCTGTAACAACGATGTCCAAACTTATGGCCAATTACGTGAATTGGATATTTTGCTTGATATATCCTGGTGTGAAGCAAGTTTGGCGCATGTGATGACGACATCATGCACTGAGATGTCAGTGTGTACAGCGTTGTCTGGTTGGATGATGATTCTGCTTGAATCCTGATAAGTGTAGGTTTCAGAGAAATTCCTACTCAACTTCCCTACTCTAGGTAAGGAAGGAGAGGGCAAGCTGAAAGGAATGCATAGTTCTGGGAAGCCTTGGGGCGTAGCCGCAGCTGCTGTGGTCTGGCTACCCCTATCACAAGCATCCAAGGATCTTTTAAGACTGTAGAGGAGACCCTAACTTAGGGGCTTCATCGTCATATGGCAAACTTGCTCCGTGAGAATGTGCTGGGAATTGTAGACTTTCCTCTTCCAACACTGTTGCCTCCAGACTTAGGGTAAAAGGTTTCTCAACTTGTTTAATGTGCTGGGCCCTGGCTCCTCAAGGTCTTGTTGTGTGTAATTGACACTTCTGAATGTGTGTTGCTTGAAGATAAGGCTTTAGGTAACTCTAGACATGCTAAATTGAAGGGAGGTTCTTGCCACACAGAATGGGAGGAGACTCGGCAACGTAAAAAACTTGTAAGTTTCCTGCGATGAGAAATATAACTCTCCTATTGGGAGGGAGTCCACACCCTACAATAATTATATAGAGAAATTTCAGTAAATCTCTTGTCTGGGCAAAAGGGACATAGAGGGTGTGTTTCTGCACTGCTCATATGGACGCCACAATAGTCGCTACCCCGTCCTGGGCAAAAAGGTAAATTTGACAAATTTGGAGGTAATCTGTATTTTTCCTAACGATATAAGCCTGGAGCTTTTATAAGGGATATTACGTTTGGCGTAGCTGAAAGACGAGCTATGAGATTTTAGGGAGGGATAACTATCCCAACCGCTAGTTAGCAGGAGAGGTGGGGAGTGGCTGGTTACCCTGCTCACTCACACACCTGGGCTAAGCACCACTTTGTTTGCAGGCAGGACTTTCTAAGGGGACAGAGCTGATGGTACAATTTGTATAAATAGCTCCAGGTTTGTATTGTTAGGAAAAACACAAACTACTTCCAGATTTGTCATTTGTTCCGTCACTCTATACAAATTCTTCACTATTTATAGGGGAGGAATTACCTCTTACGAGGGAGGAAGTCTGTGCCAGCTGGCTGGAGGAAGTCTGTGCCAGCTGGCTCTTGGTATTGTGAACTGGGGTTTCTCTCCCCTACGATACAGATCGTTAGAGGTAGGAACCCTGCACCTCGCTAAAATTGTTGTTCATTTCACGACTAGTGGTCTGTGCAAGCTGTGTGTTTGTGACACTAACAATTAGGCTGGACAGAGCTGGCGAGCCAATTAGCATAAATAGCTCCAGGTTTTTATCATTAAAAAAAAAAAATGCAAATTACAGTAGAACCTTGCAGCAACAGACACTTACTACGGACTTCTGATATACCTGACTAAATTCAGATAACCAGAGAAGCATTCTGTTGGCAAACGTCACCGAAACAGTAAATAGTTCTTAGATCTTTATATCTATTTACTGTTTATTTATTTATATAAAAGTAATAAAATAATTTTCATTATATTCATCAGAACTATATCTTCATTATAAATAGCCTATTCAGAAAAATAATTCTATATAAATGAAATAAACTTTTTTTCTATGCGAGCCCATCTCCAAACATGTAAACCCAATCAGTTGACCTTACCATCAGCTGATCTACAGCAACCACTCTAGAGGGCATGCCAACATAAATTACAAGTACAGCAGCATTCTTAACAGTGTACATGTAAAGATGATGTTATAACAAATGTTATTTTACTTACTGTACTCTTACAAATTTAAAATATTCAAATTAAAGCTGTTTCCATATCATGTTTCCCCTACATATGACCGCAAAAAGGAAGGCACAACGAACAAATGAACAAACGCATTAACACATATAACTGATAACTAATGCCATCAATAGCTTTTAGTAAACTGTATGTAAACTATGGTAATCTATAACAAACACCATTGATTTGTGCAATATTTACTATAAGATTCTTTGAATAAGTTTGGAAACTTCATTTTGAGCCCAGCTAACTACATGTAAACATTGTCAGCTGATACAAGCTACCGCTATCAAGGATATGTGCACATACTGTATAAATATTCTTAATATAAATTCAAAATTATTCAAACTATTACATAATTAATAACAAAGGTTTCATACAGTTTACTAAAATATATACAATATGTAACTTTAGTTATCACTTGAATGTATAAATGTAATCATTCGTTTGTTTATGCATTTCTTTGTTCGTTCATTCCTCCTTGTGATGGAATGTAAACAAACAAAATGGCTTCCCTTATGGGCATCGTATGTAGAGAAGATATAATATAAAATCAGTTTTATTTATCTATTTTGAATTTCCAAATATAAATTAAGTAAAATTAAATTGTAATAAGATCTTTACATAACCAAAACCAAAATTATATGCTTACACAGATGGTTTCATGATTTAGCAGTCTTTTTATACCACAGAAATGAGATAAGTTAAAATTAGTCTTCATTTTTTACATTGTCCAAACTATAGGTAATTTTATGGTCGGATATATGCAATATTCATATTTATTTACATATTTACAAATCAAGAAGTCTTGTATACATTTTTTTATTATTTTCTTTGACTTATATAAAATTAAGGCAGTTACAACAGTTCCCAGATTACTCACTAGTGTTTTCTGGCGCTGTATTTGGTTCAACGCGACGAGAGCCAGAAGGCTCTGGGTTACAAGAACCCGAAGCTGAGTAACATGACCCTGAAGGCCAAGGGTCACGAGAGCCCGGAGGCTGAACGCAGCGTGAGCCCGAGGGCTCAGGGTTACGAGAGCCCGGAGACTCAGAGTAACAAGGACCCGAAGGTCCAAGGTCACAAGAGCCCGAAGGCTCAATATGAAAGTCCGAGAGCTCAGGGTTACTAGAACCCGGAGGCTCAGCGTAATGAGGGCCCGAAGGCCCAGGGTCACGAGAGCTTGTGAGCTCGGTGTCATGAGAGCCCGGAGGCTCAGCGTGATGGGAGCCTGAAGGCCCAGTGTCATGAGAGCCCCAAGGCTCCATGTCTTGAGAACCCAAGGGTTCAGCGAGACGAGAACCCGGGGATTCAGCGAGACGAGAACTGGGGGCTCCATGTCTTGAGAACCCAAGGGTTCAGCAAGACGAGAACCCAGTGATTCAGCGATACGAGAACCCGGGGGTTCAGCGAGACGTGAACTCGGGGGCTCAGCGAGACGAGAACCCGGGGGTTCAGCGAGACGAGAACCCTTGGGTTCAGCGAGACGAGAACCCTTGGGTTCAGCGAGACGAGAACCCTTGGGTTCAGCGAGACGAGAACCCGGGGGTTCAGCGAGACGAGAACCCTTGGGTTCAGCGAGACGAGAACCCGGGGGTTCAGCGAGACGAGAACCCGGGGGTTCAGCGAGACGAGAACCCTTGGGTTCAGCGAGACGAGAACCCTTGGGTTCAGCGAGACGAGAACCCGGGGGTTCAGCGAGACGAGAACCCGGGGGTTCAGCGAGACGAGAACCCGGGGGTTCAGCGAGACGAGAACCCGGGGGTTCAGCGAGACGAGAACCCGGGGGTTCAGCGAGACGAGAACCAGGGGGTTCAGCGAGACGAGAACCCGGGGGTTCAGCGAGACGAGAACCCAAAGGTTCAAACAGGTGCCTCCTTACTCCCAGGGGAGGAGCATGCCTAGGGTGACAAGGGGTCAGAAACTCCTTCACCCAACAAATCCCCAAAGGGAACGTCTAGCAGGTTCCTCCAAGCAGGGAGTCTGCTCGGTCAAAAGCTGGTTACTGGGTCTCTCTTACAGAGAGAGAGACGTCTTCCCGAAGAAGGGCATCACCTAGGAATTTGCTTTCCCACACCCCTAGAAAAAGCGTAGTCTTCAGCGTAAGTCACATGCTGGTCATAATTTCTCTCTCATGGACGAGAGATGTCATCCCGAAGGAGGATCTTGCTTCAGACTCTGCTTTCCCACCGCCCCAGGGGGAGAAGTGTCATCTTCGGCGTCAGCCATAGGGGACCAAAAGTCTGACTGACGGGCAGCAACACCAAAGTGGTCTGGTGCTATGCCAACAGGGGAAGGCTCCACCTCCGAGAAAGTCAGTGTGTGATTCCTCTCGGCACACATCTGCAATAAATCAGAGAAAGAACAGGCACTCTCTGGGGGGAAGGGGCACGACTGAATCACTATGGGATACGATACCATCCTTTTAACTATAAGGTTAACCCGTGGTGCTACTCGGCCGTTCCCCAGAGAGGACTGGCAGAGCAGCAGCTTTGGGATGAGATCAAGGAGTAAAAGAAGAAGTCTATACGTAATTTCTTCGACTTCGAGGAAGACCACGAAGGAAAAGAATCTCACTTAGACTTCTTCTTTTTCCTGCGCCCAAACCTCTCAAGACACTCAATACAGGTGTTGCCCCGATCCCACCGATGGTCGTGGTAAGCCGGACAAAGCAGGTGAGGGTCCGTTTAGAGGGCAGACATAAAGGTATCAAAGGAGCGGCCTTCGGGACCAGGAAAGGTACGAATGCAGGAAGAAGGAAACACACACCTGAAAAGAAAAGGCAAATGCAGAATTAATCAAATGGCAAGTCTCAAGGCGGGAGAGAGGGGCAACATACACACACTACCAAGCCAAAAGCAAAAAGGGTGCTCAGAGCAGGTGTGTGAGTGAGCAGGGTAGTCGGCTACCCCCCCCACCCTTCACGCTAACTAGTGGTTAGGGTAGTTATCCCTTGCTAAAATATTATGGCTTGTCTTTCAGCTACGCCGAAAGTAATATCCCCTATAAATAGCTAAGGATTTGTATAGAGTGATGGAACAAACTGAGATTTACTGGATATAAGCACTCACTTGTTACTCACAGTTTATGAATAGTTCCTCAAATGACCGTGAATTAAGAAAAAACATGTAACACTAAAAGGGTTAACAAGATGAATGTGAAAGGCTCAATCATAGATCGGAAGTAAGAGAACAACCTCTTCACTTCGCAACCAGCAGTGTTGTGGGGAGATGCTGTGAGTAAGATTCCTTGTACATGCACTGCGTTTACCAAGCAATAAACGTGATGCAATCAACCAAAATTTTTATTTGCTGGTCATAGAAAACCTGATTAGTAGTAACCCCATCTAAATGACTCAGAAGTTTGCATCCACATATGAAGAGATAAAAACTATTCAGTATTGCAAACTAGCAACTAAAAGTTACAGTAATTAACAATAGGATAATTATTTCTCATTACAATACTTTAAAATGATATTTTCATAATAAAATAAATTTTCTAACATACTTACCCGGTAGTTATATATATAGCTATACGTCCCTGACGTCACGGCAGAAATTTCAAACCCCGCCCCAATCGCCGATTGGGTAACCAGGTATACCACCTGTGCGCCCTCTACCCAGGTACCTGGAACCATTCCAGTCATTCCTCGGATCTTCCATGCCCATAGGTCTCTAGAGGGGAGGAGGGGGGGAATCAAATTATATATAACTACCGGGTAAGTATGTTCAAAAATTTATTTTATGAAAATATCATTTTTAAACATCTGACTTACCCGGTAGTTATATATATAGCTGATTGACACCTTTGGAGGAAGGTCAGAGACAGCCAACATTGTTGGATTTTACTTAAGAGTTAATAAACAAGCTTAAGGGTTCATACCTTATAAGGAAGCTGACTTCAATGAATTCCTGCCTCATTATGTCCGTTTGCCTTACGAGATCCAGCGATCTACCCAGGGGGCTGAAGACCTCTAGGAGCTGTCAAACCAGTGTAAATACCTCTATGTGACAGGACCTCCTCCAATACCCTTGTTCCGGGTGCTCTCAAGGAACAAAACTGACCACCTGACTAAAATCAATGATTGTGGAAGACTGTCAACCAATCTCCACAAACAACCATAAAAATACAAAAGTTCCAAGAGAAGAAAAGGGTATTAGGTTAAGGGAATATAGTGGTAGATCCTTCCCCCACTACTGCACTCGCTGCTACGAATGGTCCCAGAGTGTAGTAGTCCTCATAAAGGGTCTGGACACGTTTCAAATAATGTGAGGCGAACACAGATTTACTGCTCCAAAAGGTTGTTTCCATACTGCTCTGCAAAAATCTATTCTGCTTGAAGGCTACAGAAGTTGCTACAGCTCTAACTTCATGCATCTTGACTTTCAATAGTTTGAGGTCTGCCTCACTGCAATGCGAATGAGCCTCTCTTATTAAGAGTCTGATGAAGAAGGATAGGGCATTCTTCGACATCTGTAACGAGGGCTTCTTGACCGAGCACCAAAGAGCTTCTGACTTGCCTCGTAACTCTTTCGTTCTGTCCAGGTAGAACTTCAGGGCTCTTACTGGGCATAGGACCTTCTCCAATTCTTCACCAACCACATACGAAAGGTTCAGAATCTCAAAAGCCTTGAGCCAGGGTTGAGAAGGGCGTTCGTTCTTTGCAAGAAATCCTAGTTGCAAGGAGCAGATAGCTTTGTTATCTCTAAAGCCAATGTTCTTACTAAAAGCATGAACCTCACAGACCCTTTTAGCTGTTGCCAGACTAACCAAGAATAGAGTCTTCATAGTGAGGTCCTTAAAAGAAGCCGAGTGCAAGGGCTCAAACCTGTCACTCATGAGGAACTTCAGGACTATATCCAGATTCCAAGCTGGTGATTCCTGGTGCCGTTCCTTAGATGTTTCAAAGGATTTGAGAAGATCCTGCAGGTCTTTATTATTAGAAAGGTCTGAGTTCCTGTGCCTGAAGACGGCCGCTAACATGCCCCTGTATCCCTTGATGGTAGAAGATGAAAACCTACGTTTCCTTCTAAGGTCTAACAGGAAGTCAGCAATCTGAGTCAAACAGGTACTGGACGAGGAAACAGAGTTGACTCTGCACCATTCTCTAAAAACCTCCCACTTGGATTGGTAAACCTTGATGGTAGAAGTCCTCCTTGCTCTTGCAATAGCCCTAGCTGCCTCCTTCAAAACTCCTCAAGCTCTTGTGAGTTTTTCGATAGTCTGAAGGCAGTTAGATGTAAAGCTTGGAAGTTTTGATGGTACCTTTTCAAGTGGGGTTGTTTGAGTAGATCTACTCTTAATGGAAGGCTTCTCGGGGTGTCCACCATCCATTCTAGTACCTCTGTGAACCACTCTCTTGAGGGCCAAAAGGGGGCCACTAGAGTCAATCAGGTTCCCTCGTGCGACACAAACTTTTAAAACACTTTGTACAGAATCTTGAATGGAGGGAATGCGTACACATCCAGGTGGGACCAGTCTAGAATGAAAGCGCCTATGTGGACTGCTTCAAGATCTGGCACTGGGGAGCAGTATGTTTCTAGCCTCTTCGTCTTTGAGGTTGCGAACAGATCTATACACGGACAACCCCAAATTCACCACAGGTTCTTGCAGACCTCTTGTGAAGTGTCCATTCTGTGGACAGAACTTGATCTCTCCTGCTGGGGCTGTTCGCCATCACGCTCTTTTCCCCTTCAATGAACCTTGTTACAAGGGTTACATTCTTCTCTTTTGCTCAGATGAGAAGAACCCTTGCAGTCTTGTAAAGGGACCTCGAGTGGGTTCCGCCTTGTTTGGCCATGTAGGCCAATGCTCTAGTGTTGTCGGCATTGACCTGCACCACTCTGTTCAATACTGACCCTTCGAAACCTTTTGATGGCCAATAGGACTGCTAACAGCTCCTTCTGGTTGATGTGGAGGCTCTCCTGATCTTTTGTCCACAGACCCGAGATCTCCAACTTGCCCAGTGTTGCTCCCCACCCCGAGTCCGAGGCGTCGGAACACAACACAAGATCTGGGTTCCTCTGTTCCAGGGAGAGACCTTCTTTAAGATTGCCCAGATCGTTCCACCACTGAAGGCAACTTCTTACGGATTCCGTAAGGGGGATGCATTTTGTCTCTAGAACCTTTTCCTTGTCCCAATGACGATTGAGGTGGAACTGAAGAGGCCGAAGATTCAGCCTTCCCAGGGAGACAAATTGCTCCAAGGATTAGAGGGTTCCCAGCAGACTCATCCACTCTCTCACAGAACAGTTCCGTTTCTTTAGAAAGGAATGAAGTTTCAGGAGGGCTTGCTCCATCCTTGAGGGTGACGGAAAAGCCCGAAAACTTGACTCTGAATCTCCATCCCCAAATGAAGGATCTTTTGGGATGGTATCAGTTGAGACTTGTCTCTGTTGATAAGAAGACCCAGTTCTTCTGATAACCTCAATGTCATTTGTAGATCCTCCAGGCAGCGACTGTAGGAATGAGCTCTGAGTAGCCAGTCGTCCAGATACAGGGAGGCTCTGATACCTCTTGAGTGCAGTATGCTTGCTACATTTAGCATTAGCTTCGTGAATATTTGAGAGGAGGTGCTGAGGCCGAAACACAGGGCCTGAAACTGGAAGACTTCCTCCTTGTAAACGAACCTCAGGTAATGCTTGAAGCTCGGATGAATGGGGATATGGAAGTAAGCATCCTGGAGGTCTAAAGAGACCATCCAGTCATCCTTTCTTACTGCTGCTAGGACAGACTTCAATGTTTCCATGAAGAACTTTGTCTTCTGAACGAAGGTGTTGAGGGCACTTACGTCCAGGACTGGTCTCCATCCCCCCCGAGTTCTTGGGAACCAGGAATAAGTGGTTGTAGAAACCTGGTAACCGCAAGTCTCGCACCCTCCCTATTGCCTCTTCTCCAAAAAGATAGCCGCAAGTCTCGCACCCTCCTTATTGCCTCTTCTCCAAAAAGAGAGACATTTGAAGTTGTATAGCCTGCCTCTTTGACTCTCTGTATCTGGGAGATAGATCTATCGGAGCACATACTAAAGGTGGTTTCCTTATGAAAGGAATTTTGTATCCCTCCTTCAGTAATTGAACGGACCAAAGGTCTGCTCCCCTCTTCTCCCAAGCGCACCAGAAGTTGTTCAGTCTGGCTCCTACTGCTGTCTGAAGGTGAAAGCAGTCAGACTCTGCTTCGCCCTGGTCTGGATCCTCTTCTCCTTGCTCTCCTTCCCTCGGGTCTGGAACTACCCCTACTGAAAGACTTCCCTCGAAAGGGCTGCGAAAACTAAGGGAATGGAGCTTCTTCCTTCGGCTTGCGGCTAGTGAAGGAAGTAGGTAGGACCTTCCTTGCTGTCTTTGACACCAAATCTTGTGTGGCCTTTTGGATTAAAGCGGATGAAACCTCTCTGACCAGCTCTTGAGGAAAAAGAGAGGAAGAAAGAGGTGCTTACAGCAATTCAGACTTCTGAAAGGGTGTAACCCCAATGGACAGAAAAGAACACATTTGGGCTCTTTTCTTAAGGACCCCCGCCGAGAAAAGGGCTGCCAACTCATTAGATACGTCTCTTACGGCTTTATCCAAGCATGACATGATGTGGATGATACTATCAGTGTAAACATCCTTAAAAGGACGAAACCTTTTTCCCCAAGGCTCCCAGGGTCCAATCAAGGAAATTGAATACCTCGAAGGCTCTGAAGACGCCTTTGAGATGATCAAGTTCTGAAGTTGACCAGAGAATTTTGGTCCTTCTCATGGCCGTTAGACAAGGAGAGTCTACCAGACTTGAAAAGTCTCCTTGGGCAAAAGCAGGAACTCCCAAGGCAAGAACCTCTCCCGTCTCGTACCACAAGCTAGATCTGGAGGCCAATCTAGCCGGGGGAAAAGAGAAAGCCCTTTTTCCCTGGACCTTTTTGGACTGCATTCAGTCTCCCAACATTCTCAAAGCTCTCTTTGATGATCGAGAAAGAACCATCATAGTAAAAAGAGACTCCTTCGCCGCCTTCCCTAGGGTAAACTCTGAAGGAGGTGAACGAGGAGCAACAGGTACAAAATAATCCGGAAACTCTTCCGTAAAAACTCTCATGAGTTTCTTAAGGTCAAACGAAGGATGAAGGGTCTTAGGATCTTCTCCTTCCGAGAATTCCTTTAACAGCTCAATAGGGGAAAGATGATCGTCGATGCCTTCCTCCGACAATGCTCTAACCGAAGTGGAGACGTCTTGATTACCATAAGACAACTCCTTAGGGTCCTGACTTCTGGCATCAAGGGGTCCAGGATCATCACGTCTGGCGTCACGTTGTTCCAACGATTGACGCTCAGAACTAAGAAGCTCGCTATCATTACGATCGCAACTAAGGCGCCCGCGATCTCGACGCTCGGTTCGACTGGCGTCATCACGACGTCCGAGGCTCTTACACTCGGCATCACGTCTGACTTCTTGACGTTCGGCATCTGCTTGACGCTCGGCGTCACGTTCTGCTTGACGCTCGGCGTCAGGTCTAGCTGCTTGACGCTCAGCGTCACGTTTAGCTGCTTGCCGCTCGGTGTCACGTCTGGCTGCTTGACACTCGGCGTCATGTCTGGTCGCTTGACGCTTGGTGTCATGCGGGTCAGTCTCTCGACGTTTAACAGGAGGATCCTTATTACGTCATTCGATGTCGTGTTTGAGTGCTTGAAGCTTGGCGTCATGACTACCATGCTCTCGACGCTTGGAAAGATGTCCGTCGTCAAGAGCCTCCTGACTTATAGCCTTCCGACGCTTGGCGTCAAGGTGAGAAGCTTCCTGACGCTCGGGGTCTTGGCGAGCACTCTCTTGTTGTCAGCAGGCTGATAGACTTGCATGAGAGAAGAGAGTTTCTGCTGCCTATCTTGCAGCATACTAAAATTAGGGTCAACTTGTGGCAAAACAGGAGTCGTTACTTCTACCACAAGCTCGCTTTCTACGTCGCTCAAGGAACGGGCAGAGCGTCCTGAGGGCGACAACCAATCTGACGGTGGAGGAGGAGCATGAACCGAGGTCATGCCAGACACAGAAAATTGTCCTGCAACAGGCTGGGCTGGACGCTTGACAGTTTCCGACATCCTTACAGGACACTTAGCAGGAGAGCCTTCTTCGGAAGAAGGAAAACGCTCCGGACTACTCCAATGACTACAACCAGGAGCTTGCGGCGTCATGACACGACGCTGATTGACAGTATCCATCTTCCTCTTCAGAGGTCTGGAAGCTTGACGCCAGCCCCGTCTGGGCGCTGCGTCATCCGAAGATGATATAAACACTTTCACCTCACCTTTCCCATGGTGAGGGCGAGCGTCCCGTGAAGCGTCAACAGGTACGCTCGAGGGGACGTCTGCTCGGGTGTTAATGCCTCTGGTTTCCTTTCGCCAATCAACATTCCTTCTCCCAGGGGTTAGGAAGCTTGGAAGAGGTCTAAGGCTAGGTGAACGACAGTTCCGAGCAGACGCACCCTCCACTAGACTAAATAAATTAACCGCACTTTTAGCACTGACACTAGCACTTTTTAATTGATTAACATCGGACATTAACTGGTTTCTGTCCGCAGCAAGCGATTCACCTCTTACGCCCAGGGCTTGAATAGCAACCATCATGTCCTTTAGAGATGGTTCACCAGCGGTAACAGTAGTGGGATCTGTAACTGTCACTACAGGGGAATGATTAGGTTCACTGACACGGGAAGAGGAATAATCTCTAGAAGAACGAGAAGAACTTCGTCTAATCCTATCTCTCTCAAGTTTACGAGTGTAGCGGTCAAATTCTAACCACTCACTCTCAGACAACAAAATACATTAATCACAACGATCCCCCAACTCATACACTTTACCTCTGCATTTTACACAAATGGAGTGGGGATCAATAGACGCTTTAGCAAGCCGGGTCTTCCAACCTCTTACACACTTTCTATAAGCTGAAGAAAGGTCAGACATTTTGAATATTTAGAAGAGAGATCAAACGAGTAAGGGTCAAAATAACAAAATTCAAGAGGTTCAAGAAAATCCAAAAGTAAATCTAAACGAGCGAAAGCCAAAACCAAACAGTACATCACCAAGATAACTGCAATAATTCAGGTTTACAACGAGTGAAATATCCAACGATGTCGCCGGTGTGGCGGCAGGGAAGATCTGAGGAATCACTGGAGTGGTTCCAGGTACCTGGCTAGAGGGCGCACTGGTGGTACACCTGGCTACCCAATCGGCGATTGCCGCGAGTTTTGAAATTTCTGCCGTGACGTCAGGGACGTATAGCTATGTATATAACTACCGGGTAAGTCAGATGTTTAAAAATATAAATTCATGTCACCAGCTTCTATGTACGAAAAACTTTAAATTACTCAATAATGCTCTATATTCAGGATGATAAACACACAATTTAATTATCAAAGATAAGGGATTCCCACCATCATAACAATAGCCCTTCAATAATTCACCTCCTTAATCGTGAAAATAAGTCTAAAGCAACACAACTGAATAAGGTTATTTAAACAATATAGTTATTTCATTGTATCTGTGATAAAACATAGTGAAGAGAAATAGGAATCCATTACAAAGTGAGCCATTCTTTTATATGATAAAAACTTACCTGTTGCAATTCTCCATCTTCATTCATCACTTTCCTTCTTTTTCGTCTTGTATTTTCTTCTTCCTCTTCAAAGACCTGATCTCTTGGCATTAATGCATCTAAATATGCCTTAGAATTTGGTTCGATTTTCACAACTGTTAAAAAAATAGTTTTCATTACAATTTTCAACGTAGAGTATTTCAGAATGTTATGATAAAACTTCAAAAAATTATTTAAGGCAATAGTTTAAAATTACATCAAAGCATCCTTAAATATATCAAATTCACAAAAATCTAGCATTTTTGTCTGCAGCAAGACATACAGTGAATGTTCAGTTATAGGACTGTTGTATCCTGTTATTATCTATAACCTCAAATGGCTTCATCATAAACCCCAAAATTTATCATAAATAATTCCATACACATCATTCTACATTTTATTATTATTATTATTAAAAGGAGATTCATCAGCTCAATGAGTCGAGCTTGGCTCTTACCGAGCTGGCCCGATTAAATTTAGGAATAAAAAATATATAGAGCTAAAATATAAAATGAATTACAATTATAGTAAATATAAACGATAAAAAAATAAATACATTATTAGGTAAAAATCTATTAAAATATAAACTTAAATCTTACCTACAAACCCTGTTTCTTAAAATAGTTAAGATCTTGAAAACAGGAATTCTTGCAATCCGATAAAAGGTCAATGAACTTTTCTCACCCAAACATCAATTTTCTTCTACAAATGATGAAAAAAAGATCAGGTGACATGAGACGGTTAGAACACGAGTATGTTCCCTAAGGACCTAAGTTGTTATCTGGACCACTTGTGTTTCGTCCAACTGGTCAACAGCATAAAGAGATACCCAGAATAGTTACCTTCGCCAACGAAGTTGGAAGGAGGTTATGTTTTCACCCGTTTGTGTGTCTGTAATTTGTGTGTGCGTTTGTTGGTGAACAGCTTCCTGGCCACAATTTTAATCGTAGAGTAATGAAACTTGCTGAGATTAACTGTTATGTACAAAGCTGGAAATTATTAAATTTTGGAAGGTCAAGGTCTCGCTCAAGAAAAAGGCCCAATTCACGTAATCAGCCATAAGGTTGGACATCGTTGTCACAGAGACTTCAAAATTTGGTTCATATTTTTGTGTATGAAAATCCACGCCAATTTATACACGTGAAGGTTAAAGGTCACGGTTGAACAAAGGGTCGAGAAATAAGTTGTCGTGATGGAGGTCTGCGCTCTACTGAGTGCCCCTCTAGTTATGGAACCGTTAAGGGAGCCGGCATGCCAATGCCATTTCTTAAGGACAGGACTTCGACATTCATACTACTTAATAAGGTGACTTGAGACATCTCCAAACCGCATATGATTTCCGCCTCTGACCTTCAGTTTTGTGACGCCAGTGTGACTTAACCAGAAAATAAAAGCAAACTCTATCTCCTCCCTTGACACTTAATATTAAGACCTGAGAATATTAGCTAATCTAGACCTCCCATCAAGTGACAAGTTTTTACTAGAAGTAATTTTTTTGCTAGATTTGAATTTTTTTCATTATGGTGAAAAAAATCAGGGGGAAAAAGGAAGAAAAATTAAACAAAAATTAGAACCAAGAGAGTCATTTAATTAATCTATAATGACTTTTCTAAATTATACCAAACTTCAATGCTACAGCTTTACAACTAAAGGAAAAAGTAGAATATAAAGGTCAATAAGTATAGTTTTGATACTGCTATTCAATGTTTTTCTTTGCATTTTTACAAAGACACTAGTAATAAATCATGACTCATGAATTTATACTACTTTTTGGGTATTAACCCTTTTACCCCAAATGGACGTACTGGTACGTTTCACAAAACTCATCCCTTTACCTCCATGGACGTACAGGTACATCCCTGCAAAAAACTGTTTTTTACATTTTTTGGCATGTTTTTGATAACTTTATGAGAAACTTCAGGCATTTTCCAAAATAATGAGACCAACCTGACCTCTCTATGTCGAAAATTAAGGCTGTTAGGGCAATTTAAAAAAAAATATATTGCAAAAAGTGCTTGAAAAAAAAAAAACGCCTGGGGTTAAGGGTTGGAAAGTTCCAAATAGCGTTGGGGGTAAAAGGGTTAATACACCATAACTATGTAATTTACCAAAATTTAATCATAAATGAAGATCCCTTTGCCCAATATCTTTGCTTCTTTAAGGCTCCTGGTCATATAATATCTCTCTCTCTCTCTCTCTCTCTCTCTCTCTCTCTCTCTCTCTCTCTCTCTCTCTCTCTCTCTCTATGTGCTAATATTGCAGACGTTATACGAATATTATAGTGAATTTTCCTCTATGTTAGTGAGATGTTTTGATTTCCTTCTCCTCTTTGGCATGATGAAATTCTCACCAAAAACAAAGGAAAACATGTAAAGGCAAGCAAATAAAGGTCAAACTCAAATGTTTTGTATTTTTACAAAAACAATATTGATAAATCATGATTATTAAAGGCAGAAGGCACACCTTTTGTGGCCATGGAGGCTTCAGCCTTGGCCTCTCTCCATTCTGTTTCCTGGCTCGACCAGCGGTCTGGAGCAGTGACGTACTTCGCAAAGTCAAAGAGCTTGTTGACCACAGAGGCTTCTGGGAAGTACAAAAGCCTTGTGCTGTTTGGGGGCAAGGCGGCCACATTCCTAGGCCACAAGACAGCAACCCTGAGTGATAACTGGGTTTTGATGAGGTGAGATGCAGTGGTCTCTTGCTTCTCAAACTAGGTTAGCCCAAAGATGGCATTGGCGTTAAGAAACTCGTTGATGCGGGATGCCTGGTCTCTCCTGTTGGAGAGTTGTGTACAGGCAGCAGTGGATTCATGGAAGACTGCTTTGCAGGACTCTCTGATCCACCAAGCGGTTGCCTTCAAGGCCTCTGGTCTTTTGAAAAGGACAGTGTGAGTTTGGGCAAGCCTGCAAGTTCGGGATGAAGGAAGGGCTGCGCGTCCGCTGCGAGACCCTGTTCCGCATCTCTTCACGAAAAGAGCCTATGTTAGCACAGCCTTTTTGACTACTCCAACCAGCTCCATTTAGGCAGGGCTTGTCGCCCCTAAAACTTCACCAATCGGATAACTGTTCGTTATCCAATTTCAATAACAGATTCCAGCTCAAACTGAAGTAACCTCCCTGATTAATGGATGAGGGTTTGGACACCTCGTAGCACCAAATAGATGACGGCAGGGTCTTAGTTGATGTGCAGGTAGACTGGTCCCCAGCTGTAGCATTGGTTCTTCTGGCTATACAATGACATAATGACATCACCCAAAGCAGACTGTTATCAACACTGGAGGTGACATGTTCAAATTAAAGAGCACCTGAACTCAAAGGTCTCTCTTAAACATGAGTCTGTGCTTAACATGTTCATACTCCGGCCTTAAGCAGGGGAAATAATATTTCTATGGTTTTTATGTTTTATTGGATTTCCAATTCTAGCCTTTCACAGGAAAGTTTTTGAAGACCACACACCATATTAACCCCCCAAAAGAGAGCTTAGCAATTCTAACAATAAATCATGTCTCCCAATCTCTCTTTCTCCTTGTTCTGCATAATATTAGTAGCAATGGTAAAATTGCCATCTGACAGCTTATCACTCCATTGAGCATTATTTGCTTGTCATCAAAGATTAATTCAATCTTATTAGATTTCTATTTGCACTTCTCCAACTTGTTTTGCTATGCTTTGTAATTAAAAACTGATCTTCAATTCATATACACAGGACTGTGGGACTAACCTCACTACCCAAAAGCCTCAGCTAGCCTGCAATCATTAGAAATTATTTATCAATGAAAAAAGAATTTCATGACATATTTCCTAATAGTTAGGAGTCTCCTCATTGAAATTTTACATAGATATGTAAAGCATGAGTGGTTTTGAGTGCATCACAAAAATCTTGCCTATTTGGTAAAATCTAGGGATTGGTTTCATTAAATTAAATATCAATTCTTTTTAAATTAGACATGTAGAACGAGAATAAATATATCAGGGTCAGAGAGCAATTCCCCAAGACTCCTTTACGAAATGGTAATACTGAGCTTCCCAGACGCTGACTATATGTCGGTTTTGAAAAGTGTCAATAAAAACCCTTTTAACTTCTTGTTGTACTCCAAGATCAAAGAGAGAGCAGGAGGGAGGTCAGCAGCCTACATTATGCTAACTCAGCAAAAAAGACACACCCGTTGAGATACTACTGCTAGAGAGTTGTAGGGTCCTTTGACTGGCCAGACAGTACTACATTGGATCCTTCTCTCTGGTAACAGTTCATTTTCCCTTTGCCTACCCATACAACAAATAGTCTGGTATATTCTTTACATATTTTCCTCTGTCCTCATACACCTGACAACACTTACATATTTTCCTCTGTCCTCATACACCTGACAACACTGAGATTACTAAACAATTCTTCTCAACCCAAGGGGTTAACTACTACACTGTATTTGTTCAGTGACTACTTTCCTCTTGGTAAGGGTAGAAGAGACTCTTTAGCTATGGTAAGCAGCTTTTCTAGGAAAAGGACAGTCCAAAATTAAACCATTGTTCTCTAGTCCTGGGTAGTGCCATAGCCTCTATACCATGGTCTTCCAGTGTCTTGGGTTAAAGTTCTCTTGCTTGAAGGTACACTCGGGCACACTATTCTATCTAATTTCTCTTCCTCTTGTTTTGTTAAAGTTTTTATAGTTTATAGAGGAAGTATTTATTTTAATGTTGTTACTGTTCTTAAAATATTTTATTTTTCCTCGTTTCTTTTCTTCACTGGGCTATTTTCCCTGTTGGAGCCCCTGGGCTTATAGCATCCTGCTTTCCCAATGTAGTAATAATAATAATAATAATAATAATAATAAAAGTTGGCATTCAAACAGGCTCTGCTACCACCGCCCATAACACCTTGGGGTTATAATGCCCCACCCTAGGGAAGTTGAGTAAGACGAGATCCCTTCAAGCTGAGATAGTTAGGTGAACAGTTACATTAAGTTGTGTTGGGTATCTTTTCTGGTGTCTGCAGAACAGGAAAACACAAGTACTGTACTATGATTTATACAAGATATTAGAATTCCCAAGTGCATTTCCTACCCTTCTTCACTCGGACTCGGTTCTTAGGGTAACAGTAACAAATACTTTAAAATTGAAGAGACTCATAATTTGTATTCACTTAAATTACTTTGTCAATAAAAACTTGTTTTTTTTTTTAATATATTATCCATATCTCATGACTTCTGACATTTATAATTTGTCATATTAAAAATCAGTCAACTAAATATATAAAACTAGATTGTGACATAAGTTGCAAGTCAGTTCTTAAATTTAATTTTCAAAATAATTTTCACACAAGCATTATAATACTTCTAACCAAACCACCCATCATTCAAATCAACCACAGCCATTGTAGCTTTGGCTAGAATACTAAAAAAGTGAAGTTCCTACAAGCACCAAACCTTAAAATTTGAGAGGTACATGGACAGTGCTATTAGCCAGGAAACAATTTGATTCTATTGAAACTGGGAATGAAGTGTCTTGGAAATCTGCAGACTATAATTTTGGAATTAGCAAAAATTGGTTTGTAAGAAAAAAACTAATTTCATTCTTTAAATAATTACATAATAATCTTTCTACTTAATCTCTGACTGAGTGAACCCAGTAAAATTACTACTTCATCAAATGAAAACTAAATTTTGTATGCAATTTAGATTTTTAAGTAATTCATAACTATTGAACATTAACTTGAATTTTACATACCGGTACAGTTACAGAAATCCATATATAAATAATTCTGACTATACTAATGATAAGTTTAAGGTAAGATACCGAATTCAAGTACAATAAACAGTAAAACCTACGTAAAAACTCCTTGTCATCTGTGATGAATAAGTTTTGCGTTTCTTGGGTTTTTGCAGCAAATTTTGTCAGTGCTCTCTCAATATCCCTCTTTTGTGCTGCTGCTTTTTCTCTTATGGCTTCATATTCAGTAACTGGTTGTTTGTATGTATGTGAAAAACTGAAAAAAAATAAAAAGATCAAATTCAGTATTTAAGTACTTAACATTTCTGGTGCTACAGGTTATAAAAGAAAAGTCTTGGTCAACATTCTCAACAATTAAGAGGATTAACACGATTACCCCCTCCTGTATTCCGATATTACTACTACAATGTATGACCACTGGTGGCTGTCATATTAGAAAAACTCATTACATCTTTGTCCCGACTAGATGTGAAGAGGAGGGCGGGATCAAATGAGTGTTGCGCAAGTAGTGAAATAGTAAATTTCACTTTTAAGATTCTTCTTATTTCAGTGACTTATCAAACATTAATTTTGATGATTCCCAAATTGATCACAAGATACTGATATTAGAGACAAATAAAGGGAAGATGGTATATTTCCTAATAAAATCTATTTGTTCAGCTACTGATTATGAAGTACATTAGTGCATCAATCTAAAGGTTTTTGGAGAATGTTGCAATAAACGTACATAACCTCTTCCTTGAGGATTACATACTGTTCAGTAACTCACATTCTCTAGGGCATGGAGTATAAACATTTAGCATTGTTTCTTGTAAACATAGAACTAGAGGCAAGTGATCATGAATTAGAAATCACAACTCTTAATACCTAGTCCTTAGACTTCAACCATTCCATAGGAAAATATAAGAACTGCTTGGATTTTATAAAAAAAAAAAAAAATTTGTGAATGAAGATTATGCTAAGCTTGATTTAACATTCTTCTTAGCAGCCTTTTGATTTACTTGTGAAGGAAGATGCTGAATCTTGACATTGATTTTAGATATACAGTATTCAAGTTTCTTAAAGATTCATCTTTGTCTTGAGATGAAATATATTCATTTGCAATAGCTTTTTCTATATTTCTCATTGGAAGGGAGAGGGATGGAGGTCTCCTCCTTATTTGATTAACTCTTTGGCAATCAAGGGATATGATCAAATTCTTGACCCCCTAGACAAGAGATAGAAGTCCCTCCCGTTGTCAATTTTTAAAGAAAATTACAGTATTCACTAATAATTGGAAATTGCACATTAACCTAGAATGGGATTAGAGCCTCAGTTAAAAAAGACGCTCATTTAAATGCCTCAGTTGGTTCTTTTTTTTCTACACACCTGTAATAATTTGTGTGTATATATATATATATATATATATATATATATATATATATATATATATATATATATATATATATATATATATATATATATATATATATATATATTTATATATATATATATATATATACATATATATATATATATATATATATATATATATATATATATATATATAATATATATATATATATATATATATATGTATATATATATATATATATATATATATATATAACGGATTTTGAGCGAAGCGAAAAATCTATTTTTGGGTAAGATAGCCATGTCGTCCTGATGGAAGTTCCTTAAAGGCAGCTTCCTAGGGTATATTACAACTACAGCGATATTCCCAGAGAATTTACCTTCAGGTACCCAGAATTCTAACTCCTGGAGCGAGTATCCCTAAGAAAGACCTTAGGGATATCGTAAATATCAGTGGACGTATTCTTGACACGCCTCATAGCAATCTATACCCCGAATAGAGTTAACACTTCGTAGGGGTAAAATGGCAAGAAAACGAAAACGATAAGAAAGGGGGGGGAGCCGTTCATAAGGCATCCCTCCTCCCCGTTTCGAAAGCGTGCCCTGCGCCGCTCACGGCGCCATCTGTATTCCTTGTAGCGATACACGAGGTGCTACAGATACTGTATGTAGGGAGGGGTCCTACTATCCTTTTCACTCCTATTTATTTTGAAAAGGAGCAGGGCGGGTCCATCAGGACGACATGGCTATCTTACCCAAAAATAGATTTTTCGCTTCGCTCAAAATCCGTTTTTTGGGCTCAAGCCATGTCGTCCTGATGGAAGTATACCAGAGCATTACTGTATCTGTGGATTCTCAATACGTGCCGTACTCCTCAAGAATGTTTCTTAGTCAACTCGACTGACAGACCTAAGATGTTACCGTTATACATCTTTTCACTAATCATAAGCCATGAGAGTGCTTCCTGCCCCCTACAGGGAGGAGTCTTACTAGACTCTAGAAACGAACGAAGAGTACATATACCTATGTATGAATCACTCGCTAGCCAGTACCATATAGTGGTCTCACTCTATATGAAGCGAAGTCTCACGGGACTACCGTATCCAAAAGAAAAAGTCCCGACCAGCACCCTGGTCGAAGTAGAATAGACAAAAGGTTATATCTGCGTAGGATTAAACTTGCTGCTACCACCGTCCTCAGAAAGAGGTGGAGTCCTTATTGCTAAGGAAAGTATAAACCAGTATAATCCAGGCTTTGCATTAAGGAATAGGCTATTATAGATATCCCCGATTAATATACATAGGCTAAATGCTCAAAAAACAATATGAAATCAAAATATAGGTGAAGGAGACGCAAGGTTCCCGAGAACAAGTTTATTGAGAAACAATAAATAGATATGGTCACCATAAGTATGTACATATGCTAGGTGGATGACCAACAATTTTCACAAGTACTGTAGTGCATGGATGAATGATTATCTGAAAGAAAACATATGTGTCACTTACACATACAGTACCCCGGTATCAAACTTAACGTCCATGTTACTACTTTGCTGACAATAGCGTTGGCAAACGCTTGGCACCCTGTCTGTACTTATGTTACCATCACCATCACGTTGGAACAGTCACTGTGGGCTCTGAGAGCCTACACTACCAGTTATATCAACATATATAACTAACTATTCACCCAAGAATCCAAGTCCCAAATGATTCCGCTGTTCCTCGCAGAGTTAAACAGCAGGGTTAACGACGCAACCAACTGCTACCACAGACCTCTTTAGCTGCTCCACTTGCTTAGCATAGTGGCGAAAGAATAACCTGGAAGACTTCCAGCCAGTGTATGAACGAAGGTGTTCAAAATCCATAAAATTAAAGAAGTTTAAAGATGAAGCAACTTTCCTCGGATCATGACCTGCGGGTGAACTGTCAGGATCCGCTCTGCGAATAAAATATGTAATTTTCGCCCTAAGTTGATTTAAAGATAAATTCGAGCCCGATGTTTCTCCTCTGAATAGTTGGCCCCCATGGAAGTCTGAAGTTCTACGAAGATAGACCTTAAGGCATTCTACGGGACATAGAGATGCATCTTCTTTCAGAGGGCAGATTCTCCAGGGACCCCACCTGTTGGTGGGCAACTCGTTCTTAGCGAGAAACGTAGGGTCCGGAAACAGGTTCAGTTCTCCCCCATCCAGGAACTGAACTCGGCCCTCCTCTCTCGAGAGGGCCACAATCTCACTAACTCTGGCCCCAGAAGCAAGGGCAAAAAGGAAGATCACTTTTTGAGTCAGGTCCTTCAACGCACATTCCTCATTATCTAGTAATGAGGCAAAATGAAGGACTTTGTCTAATGACCATGAAATAGGCTTTGGAGGAGCTGATGGTCTAAGCCTAGCACAGGCCTTTGGGATCTTAATAAACATTTCGTTAGCGAGGTCTACCTGGAAGGCATATAGAATGGGTCTTGTTAGAGCTGACTTACATGTAGAAATTGTGTTCGCCGCCAGCCCCTGTCCGTGGAGGTGAATGAAGAAGGATAGGCAGAACTCCGTAGAGATCTCGTGCGGGTTCTTATCTTTGACAAAGGCTACCCATTTCTTCCATGCAGATTCGTACTGCCTCCTAGTAGACTTACACTTGTATTCTTCCAGGAAGTCGATACTATCTTTCGAGATTCCGAACCGTTTCTTCACCGCTAGGGAGAGAAAATCATGAGCTGCAGGGTTCGGGTCTTCTGTAATGAAGCGAAGACAGTCGACTTCTGGACTTGCTGGGACAGAACTGGGTCCGGGAGTGGTAGGAACTTCAGTCGTAGTTCCAGAGCCAGAGGGAACCATACACTGTTCGGCCACTTGTGGGCCACTATTGCTGCTACTCCCTTGAAGGATCTCAGTTTGTTGAGGACCCTCAACATCAGATTGTGAGGGGGAAACAGGTAGATCCTGGACCATCTGTTCCAATCGAGGGACATCGCATCTATTGCTTCTGCCGCAGGGTCCACATATGGGGACACATATTTCGGCAGCTTCTTGTTGTCCTTCGTCGCGAAGAGGTCTATCTGCAGTTCCGGGACTTGACTCAAGATGAAAGAGAATGATCCTGCGTCTAGGGACCATTCTGTCTCTATCGGTGTTACCCTGGATAGAGCGTCCGCGGTCACATTCCGGACTCCTTGAAGGTGAACTGCTGACAGGTGCCACTTCTTCTTCTCCGCCAGTCGGAATATGGCTAACATCACCTGGTTGAGAGGTGGGGATCTCGATCCCCGCCGATTCAGACATTTCACAACCACCTCGCTGTCCAGTACCAACCTTACGTGGATCGAGTGACGTGGGGATACTTTCTTCAGGGTCAGAAGTACTGCCATAGCTTCTAGAAAGTTTATGTGAAAGGTCCCAAATAGCTTGGACCAGATTCCTTGCACTTTTTTCCGATGGGAGTGACCCCCCCACCCTACCTTTGAGGCGTCTGTGTGGATTGTCACTGACGGGGGGGGTGGCTGAAGAGGTAGAGACCTCTTTAGACGACTGGCTTGAGACCACGGTCTGAGAAGAGAACGTAGCCGAAGTGGGACCGGTCTTTTCACGTCCCTTCGCTCTTTCGATGCAAAGGTTCTCCATACTCCCGCTGCATCTTTTAGCTGTGCTCTTAGCACAGGGTCTGTTACTGATGCAAACTGAAGAGAGCCCAAAACCCTCTCTTGTTCGCGTCTTGATATCCTCTCGGAACCTAGAAGTCTCCTGACAGACCCTGCTATTTCCTTCCTCTTTGACATCGGGATGGAAAGACGGTGTGACACTAAATCCCAGTGAATTCCCAACCACTGGAACCTCTGAGCTGGAGAAAGACGAGACTTCTTTCTGTTGATCATGAAGCCTAGATATTCCAGGAGCTGAATCACTTGTAGGGAAGCTTGCAAGCATTCTGCTCTGGATGCTGCCCACACCAACCAATCGTCCAGGTAAGCTACTACCTGGAACCCTTTTAGGCGTAACTGTTTGAGAGCTGCGCTCGCAAGCTTCGTAAAGATCCTTGGGGCTATGTTTAGTCCGAAGGGCATCGCCCTGAAAGCGTAAAGTTTTTGTTGTAGCTTGAATCCTAGGTAGGGGGAGAGACGACGACTTATTGGAACGTGCCAATATGCGTCTGACAAGTCGATGGAGACGGTATATGCCCTCTTGGGCAGTAAGGCCCTTATGTGTTGTAACGTTAACATTTTGAACTTGTGGTTCACTATGAACTTGTTGAGTGGTGACAAGTCCAGAATGACTCTGAGTTTCCCCGAGTCTTTCTTGGGAACACAAAACAGCCTCCCTTGGAACTTGATGGACTTTACCCTCCTGATCACCTTTTTCTCCAACAGATCTTGGATGTACTCCTCCAAAACGGGGGTGGAGTGTTGGAAAAATTGAGGGCACTGGGGCGGAGTACTGTACCAACTCCAACCCAGTCCATTTTTGAGAAGGCTGTGGGCCCAGGGATCGAAGGTCCAGCGATCCCGGAAATACTGAAGTCTCCCACCTACCGGCGACACTTCACTTTGACTGTCCTGCAGTCTTGCCTCCCTGGCCGCGACCGCCTCTGAATCCTCGTCCCCTAGAGGGGCGTCTTGATGACCCTCTAGCTGCTCCTCTGGGTCTTGCACGAAACGTGGTCGACTGTCCCTCGAACACGGGATTGAATGCAGGGGAAGCTGATGACATTGCTTGGGGAACCCATTGGAAGGTGGTCGGGGTCTGGGCTACCAGTTGTGGAACCGGAGGCAAAGCTGGCTGTTGCTGCTGTGGTCTTTGCTGTTTGAAGGACTTGGCTGGACAGGAGGAAAACCTTGACTTCTTCGCCTTTCCTTTCGGCTGAGGGCCCTCATCCGGAGAAGACTTCCTCTTAAGGGACAGGCCCCACTTCAGGAGAAGATTGCGGTTCTCAGTGGCAGCCTTGTCCACGATCTCTTTGACCACGTCCTTGGGAAAGAGATCTTTACCCCAGATGTTGGATGAAATTAGCCTCTTGGGTTCGTGCCTCACTGTGGCCGAGGCAAACACAAACTCCCTACAGGCTCTCCTTGCTTTAACAAAGCAATAGAGGTCCTTGGTTACTGTGGCCAGATGGATTTTGGCCATAACCATGAACATCTCTGGCATCTTGGGGTCGCTAGCCATCGTCTCCATGTTGGTCTGGAGAGACATCGAGGCTGCCAGGCGCTCCTTTGTGTCCAATTCCCTCCGAAGAAGGAATTCCGACAACTTGGGAAGGTTTTCGCCGAACTGCTGTCCTGCAATGTCGGCGTCTAACTTCCCAACCGAGAAAGTAAGGTGCACCTCCTTCCAGTCCTTGTTATCCATTGGCAGTGCCAGCGATAGAGGTTTACATTCCTCCAAAGACGGGCACGGCTTGCCAGCTTCAACTGCCTTGATGACGGCCGCAAACCCCTTTTGCATAAAGGGGAAGGCCCTAGCCGGGGAGGATACAAAGGAGGGGTGTTTCTTGCTCAAGGCGGCAACCTTCGAGTTTGAGAACCCCCTCTCCTTTAAAGCAGCTGTCAAGGTGGCTTGAGCCTTGGAGTGATCTAGGATAATCACTTCCTTTGGTTCCGTCTCCTCCTTCGAAGCCGGCTCCTTCTTCAAACGGACATAGCAGTCCGGGTAGGCCCCTCTACTGGGCCAGAATTCCACCTCCTCAAGGGGAACTGAACCCAGTTTCTCCGACATGACGATCTTCCCAATCGTCATCGGCATGTGCTCGGCATATCTCCACGGGTTGGCATCCGAGCACAGAGGAAGGTCCTTAACGTTGAGCTTCTTTGGAGGTCCACGTGATGCTGTGATCTTCTGCATCTGGAGCTCCAAAGTAGCGGCCTTCTGATTATTCTCCCTCTGCATCTGTTGGATCATACCAACGATGGAAGAGAGAGCCTGTCCAAGCTCTGCTGGAAGAGCGGACGAGGTAGAGGGGATAGGTTCAGGGACCTGAACCGGCACGTCTGATGAAACGGAAACCTCTTCCTCCACAGCAATAGGATCTCGATCCTGCTCCTCGCCCTCTGCGAGGAGATCCTGCTCCGCACGATCAGACAAGTCGGACATCTTGTCGTCCAACTGGATGTCCTGCAAGGCGTCAGCGACATCCTCCTCCACTGGGATCTGGATCAGAGGGATCTCCGGCCGAGGCTGGGGAACAACAGCATCAGGGGAAGCCTTGGGAAAAAGGTATGCCCTCATCTTCTCGTTAGGAAGATAAGGTCCAGTGGTGTTTTTCTGAAAACCCCTTACCCATACACGAAGCCTCTCCCTCGCTGCATCTCTTGACTCCGCCGACCTAGGGGATTCAAAAGCCTCTGAAAGCAGGTTAGTACATACAGCACATACCTGCGGATCCCAGTAACGATGTTCATCATTGGAGGCTGCACAAGCTGCGTGCCTCCTACACGAGGTATGTCCGCAAAAGTTCTTACTGCGGACATTGCAGAAGACACTATCACACTTCGGATGCTCCTCCTGTAAAAGAAGAAAAATTTCCATGAATATCAAGTGAATTTTAATTCACATGTAACAAATGAGTATTCAACAAAAGAATAAGGGAAAGACACCTACTTGTGAAACCCACACAAACACCTGTGGAAGCCCACCGGCCAAGTCACATAGTTAGTCTTTACTAGAATAACCAGAGAACGTATTTCCAAAGGAAATTAGGTGTAGCTCACACCTAAGGTAAAAATAATACCATTCTGGCCAGGAATAAAAGAATTATCTTTTATCCTTGTAAGGCGACACCAGGTGATTATACCAGTAACACAAGTAAGATAGAAAAGACAGTGTTGTAACCTACTACATCATGAACTCCCTTGGTTGAATATACCACCAAGAGAGGACTGATACAGTACCTGAGGGTGGTGTGCCAGCCGGCTATTGCCGCTCAGCAACCCCCCCCCCCTGTTTTCGAAAGGTAGATCTCAAGTACACAACATCAGATCACCTTTATTGGGGAGAACTCCAGAACCCATGCCTGAACCGGCCGGCAGTGGTTGCCAGACCGTAGCCACCCGGTTTGCACTGAGTTGCCGGCCATCATATTTAGTGGCCGGCTGACTGGGCAGTGTTGCGGGCCGGCCGGCAGCAGTAAACAAACCCTGCCGGCTGGCCCCCACACACTAGGCAGCACTCGGCTGCCGGCCCCACTTGTAGTGGCCGGCAGATGAGCAATAGACCGGCCGGCAAAGGTATACACCCAACGCCGACCGACAGCAAGAGAACTGGAGAACACCCCTCCCCACCGCCGGCCGGCCTGTAGGCCGGCAGACGGCAAGGACAACACATACTAAGACAAAAGAGTGAATGCCGGGTTAAGAGACTATAAGTCTCTGAGCCCGGCACCCGAAAGAGTGCCGAAAGGAAGGGAAAGACACTAAGTCAAGCTTCTTAACCGCTGCCTACTGAATTTTCAGACGGCAGCGATAGAGGGACCAAGAAAGGACCGGGCAGCACTCACAGTAATGGTCTCTGCCGGTCGGCACACTTTGCCGGCCGACAGGAGACCACGTCAGTTCCTCATCCCAACCTAGGCTAGGCAAGGATGCAGACGACTGACATAATGAACGGAAAAAGAGAAGGGAAGGACAGAGGGTCCTATCCAACCTTACCTTGGTTAAGGGTCATTCCCAACTAAGACAGTTCATCTCAGTTAGAGAAAGACCCGAGAGGGAGGCCGGCACTACTGGCTGCCTCCCACGAACCACGGCAAGGAAGGAATTGCCTTTCCAGAAAAGGGAACATATCCCGAGACCGGAACGGCAAGGACAGTCTGATGAGTCACCGAGTAAAGGGATCACTACTGGAACCCAACAAGGTGGACTAAGGGGGGAACCCTTAGTGCCCGAGTCAATCGGCAAGGGAGACTCTGCCCCATGCCAGACAAACCGGGCTCAGACTAAACACTGTTGTACTGTCACCCTCTGAACCAATACTGTTGGAACGGGAAGGTACAGTACTACCCCAGCATAGATATATTTGAAGATTAATTCAAATAAACCACTAGAGTTAAGCCTAAGGCTTAAACAGAGGGAAAGGGTTTGCCCCTTCCCCTAAGAGAAGGGAGCAAACGGGGAACAGATAATATATAATGACCTAAGACAACCTAGCCTAGGCACTAAGAGAATCGATTACCTAATTCACCGAAACTCACATCAATACTATCTTGGAAGGTACTCGAAAAGGACTAATATGTATAACGTTGCCTAACGCTTAAAACAAAAATTTCATATTTGGAAGACTAATTATCATGCAGGGAGTACATAGGCCAACAACTAGCCTACGAAGACTAGTGTTGGTAGCCTTGGTAATTTCGCCAGGCACATTACTATCGCATCATAACAGAATTCCTAAATAAGCTAAGTAGCTAATATTTAAGCGCAAAGGGGCTGGGAACGTCGCTCTTGCTAACAAATAAATCCTATTCTAGCGAGCGACAGCATCCATGATGCCTCCAGCAGGCAACAGCTCTTGTATCAAAGAAAACTCTTTTAATAACTTTAATTTTAACCAAGAGCCTACATTTATACATAAAAGAAATAATACTCAACTTATCCGAGGCAGAAGAAGTTGGAGAAAGCATTATTAACGAGAAAATTCCAAGATTGGGTAGTAAACAGGGAAAATACACCGAGTCGTAGAGCTACGCAAAAAGGAATACAGATGGCGCCGTGAGCGGCGCAGGGCACGCTTTCGAAACGGGGAGGAGGGATGCCTTATGAACGGCTCCCCCCCCTTTCTTATCGTTTTCGTTTTCTTGCCATTTTACCCCTACGAAGTGTTAACTCTATTCGGGGTATAGATTGCTATGAGGCGTGTCAAGAATACGTCCACTGATATTTACGATATCCCTAAGGTCTTTCTTAGGGATACTCGCTCCAGGAGTTAGAATTCTGGGTACCTGAAGGTAAATTCTCTGGGAATATCGCTGTAGTTGTAATATACCCTAGGAAGCTGCCTTTAAGGAACTTCCATCAGGACGACATGGCTTGAGCCCAAAAATATATATATATATATATATATATATATATATATATATATATATATATATATATATATATATTTTAGTTAGTCCACTTAGATGACTCTTGAATGTACTTTGAGTGTTACCAAATAACGTCTGAAGAGTTGGGAATTTTTGGTGCCATTAGTGATGTCAGCTTGGATTTCCCCAGGAAACATAAGATGCTGTTTCTATCCGTTTGTGTTGTCCTCGGAAGCAAATGACGCAACTTAGCTAGCATTACAATAAAGTGCAATAAATTCCCTAAAATAATTGACAGAGTAGATGTTTATACTGTATCTTGAAAAATAGAATTTTAATAATAAAATTTCTTATTTCTATACTCGCCTAATGTTCATATTGCTGCTGCTTCAAAGTACGGTTCAATTGATACTTACCTTGAAAATTTTATAAATTTAAAAATTTTCCCATTTCCTTTTGCTTCAACAAATACATACCCTTAACAAAGGAATAGAGCCCTCTAGCAGGGAGCCCAGATTGTATAGTTATGTAGAATAGGCGTTAGTTTTGAAGTTGACATTATACTATTGATCCTATGAGTCAGCTGGGAGGGGTGAGGGTATGTGTAAGAACACCAGGGGAGTATAAAACGGATTTTGAGCAAAGCGAAAAATCTATTTTTGGGTGATATCGCCATGTCGTCCTGATGGAAGGTTCCTTTAGGTAGCTTTCTAAGGGATCTTTGGCTACAGTGATACTCCCAGAGAATTGACGACAGGTCTCCAGAACTCTAACTCCTGGCGCGAATATCCTTAATATAACTTTTAAGGATATCGCATAATATCAGGGGACGTATTTCTTGATACGACACATAGCAATCTTTACCCCAAATAGAGTTTTCACCTTGAGGGGGAAGAGTGGCGAATTCGAAGGGGAGCCGTTATCAAGGTTACCCGGTGGATCCCCTCCCCATACTACTATGGCGTAACTATCCCTTGTTGCATTTAAGCATGGATAGCCACAGATAGAGTAGTTTCGGGTGCGGTCTTTCGTTACATAGTTGTATACAGTACTCCTTTTCGAAAGAAGGGAGGGTTCATCAGGACGACATGGCGATATCACCCAAAAATAGATTTTTCACTTAGATCAAAATCCGTTTTTTGGGCTCAGCCATGTCGTCCTGATGGAAGTATACCAGAGAATTACTTGAAAGTACTATATCAGTGGATTTGTATAAGTGCCTTTACTTTGAATGAGTTCCTCATGTGGTATCCTAGACCTTTATATATGACATTACCATTATTTGTCATATCCACTAAGCTTGGAACTAGCTTAGGGCTTCCTGCCCCCTGCAGGGAAAGTGTCAACTTCGACTATAAGAATTCAAAGTTTGTCTCTCCATAGGGACGGACGGAAAATCTCAGAGATTACCTTTTATCCCTTGGAAATCTGTACTCTGATTTCAAGTTGGGCCCTTCTAGGGTTTAATTAAAACTCTAGTATACTTTATTCATCTGTAACTGAGATAGCAGCAATAAGACGCAAATACGTTCAGTATTTTACCTTGTAACTAGATTATCAATTGTAGTTACAATCAGGTATGAATCTGATCCGGCATTGAAAACACATCAGGGTCTATATTTTCTCCTTTTGGGAAAAATAATGTAATTTCATCGAAATGATGCCACTCAATGGAGATGTGAAACCAAATCTACCTGATTTGTACAGATTTTGGAAATGCCTGAACACCGTGACGCAACGTTTACTCGGCACTGGTGTTATCGGTCAGATATGTACCTATATGGAACAGTGTGTTAATCATCGTTGTGATTTGCACTTGAGGGTAAATGTACCCATGCACCCGATGCACTGGAAAGTCCCAAAGCAATTTACTGTTCGTCGCAGGCTTAGATGACAGGTTTCTAAAACTACCCACCGCCACCACAACATGTCTTATTTATGTACTTGCTTCGTATAGTATTGGAAGAAGTTCCGTGAAGAAGCAATTTTTCTTAGGATTATGAACTGCGGGTGAGCTGTCAGGATCCGCTCTGCGAATAAGTAGGCGAGCATTGCTCTCAGTTAATTTAGGGATAGATTTTGATCCTGAGGTTTCTCCTCGGAAGAGCTGTCCTTCCTTGAAGTCTGAAGTTCTATGAAGATAGACTTTAAGACACCTTAATGGGCATAGAGAGACATCTTCCTTCAGTGGGAAGATTCTCCAAGGACCCCACCTTTTGGTGGGCAGCTCGTTTTTGGCGAGAAAGTAGGATCGGGGAAAAGATTCAGTTCTCCCTCTTTTGTGAACTGAATATGGCCTGCATCCCTGATAGGCCAATATTTCACTAACTCTAGCCCAAGGCTATTGTGAACAGAAAATTGACTTTTTGTGTTAGCTCTACTAGAGTACAATCCTCATTGTTCAGGTTCGAAGCATAGCGCAAGACTTGACCAACACCCATGTAATGGGCTTTGGAGGGGTTGTCGGCTTGGGTCTAGTGCATGCTTTGGTACCTTAAAAGGGGTTCGCTTATGAGTTTCGTCTCAAAGGCGTATAGAAGAGATCTAGTCAGGGCCGACTTACACGTGGTTATCGTGGTGGAAGTCAGGCCTCGTCCAAGTAGGTGAAAGAAGAAAGGGAGACAGAAACCTGTTGAAATTTCTGTTGGTCCCTTTGTTTACACGAGGGTTACCCCTTTCTTCCAAGACAATCCAGTGTCTCCTGGTCGGACTTGACTTGTACTCTACAATGAAGTCGGCCACATTCTTCGAGATCCCAACCTTCTGTTCGCTGTTAGGGCGAAAAAAATCATAAGATGCAGGTTGTTGGTTCTCGAGGATGAAATGTAACAGCCGACTTCTGCACCACTTTGAATAAAACTGGGTACGGCAGAAGACTTTTAGCAGGAGATTGGTTGGTGGAAACAGATAAGTTCGATTCCATCCATTCCAGTCGAGAGATATGACGTCTATTGCTTCCGCTCAAGGGGCTACATAATGAGGTAGT
Organism: Palaemon carinicauda; assembly: GCF_036898095.1. NCBI lineage: Eukaryota > Metazoa > Arthropoda > Malacostraca > Decapoda > Palaemonidae > Palaemon > Palaemon carinicauda. The sequence continues at coordinate 23,140,628 of NC_090755.1, read as the reverse complement.
TTCTTGTTGTCGCTCGTTGTGAAGAGGTCGATCTGCAGTTCCGGAACTTTATCGAAAAAAAAAGGAGAAAGAGTCTGCGTCTAGGGACCATTCTGTCTCTATTGGCTTTCGTCTGGATAGAGCATCCGCCGTCACATCGCGGAACCTTTGAAGGTGAACTGCTTGATAAATGCCATCTTCTCCTCCTTGCCAGGCGGAAGATGGCTAACATCACGTAGATGATGTGAGATGAACTCGCGCTTTGTCGATTAGACATATTACTATCACCTCGTTCTTGAGAGCCAATATGATGTGGACTGTTCTCTGAGGGGATAGTCTCCTCAATGTCAGGAGGGCTGTCCTGGCCTCCAAGATGTTGATGTGCATCACCACTGATGTTTGTGGTGGTTGCAATAAAATTGTCTGTGCTAGGCTCTTATTCGTTGACCACGGCCTTAATGGCGTGCGCAATCGGGTCGGTGTCAACATTGTTGATCTCTTCGAGGGTTTGATGCGTATCTTCTCCAGACTCCTGGCGCATCCTTTGGCTGTGCTTCTAGCATCGTGTCTGTCACTACTACCGGAGAGAGCCCAGTGCTCTTTCCTGTTGGCATTTTGAAATCCTCTTGTGTTGGATTAGTCTCTTGACAGATGCCGCTATTTCTCTCCTCTTCTTTAATAGAATGGAGAGGTGGTGTGACTGTAAGTTCCCATGGATTCCTAACCATTGAAACTTGTGAGCTGGAGAAAGGCGAGACTTCTAGCGGTTGATCTTGAGACACAGGTGTTCCAGGAACTGGATCACCCTTCCGGCCGCTTGCAGACAAGTAGCCTTGGATGCTGCCCGCACCTGCCAATCGACTAGTTATGCTACTACCTGTACTTCTTCAGAGCGTAGGTGCTGGAAGATTGTGTCCGTTAGCATTGCGAATACCCTTGGGGCTACGTTCAGTCCAAAGGGCATGGCTGCGAAAACAAATTTTGTCTTCTGTAGTCTGGTAGGTGCCAGTAAGCAATTGCCAGGTCTATTGAGACTGTATACGCCCCTTTTGTTAGAAGGGTCCTTGTGTGTTGCACTGTAAGCATCCGGAACTTGTTGTTCTCGATGAACTTGTTGAGTGAAGACAAGTCTAGAATGACTCTGGGTTTGTCCGAGTCTTTCTTGGGAATGCAAAACAGCCTTCCTGAATTTACATGGACTTCACTTTCCTCATTACCTTCTTGATCAAAAGTTTTGAGGTATATTCTTCCAATAAGGGGGAAGTGTTGGAAGAATTTTTTGGAAAGGTGGATTTTGTTCCATTTCCAACTAAGTCCATTTGTAATTTGGCTGTGGCCCCAGGGATCGAAGGTCCGACGATCCCGAAAGTGGAAAGTCTACCTCCTACCTGGAACCTCTCATTGTTAGAGGTTCCTGAGGATATGTTTCCGTGACCATGTCTTCCTCCACCCTTGGGGGATTTCCGGAGGATCCTCTTTTGGGGCCCTTACCTTTGTAGGACCGAAAAGTGGTCGAGTGCCTTTCAAAGCCTGGATTAAATACAGGTAACTGGCTACCAGCTGATGAGAGACCATCTGGAGGGTGGATTACAGCTGGACTACCATTTGAGGCACCGTGGTCATGGTCACGGTCGGAAATTGTGCAGTTCTAATGGTGATTTCCTCTTTGAGGGCATGCCCCACTTTTGGAGCAGGTTCCTACTCTCTGTGTGGTGGCTTTGGTAATGACTTCTTGGACCACTTCCTGTGGGAAAGGGTCTAGGCCCCAGATACATGATGAAATCAGTTTTCTGGGGCGTTATTAAAGTCCCGCACACATTTCTAAGCAGTTCTGATGACACAAGGAGGCGGTAAGACTATCTTTCATCTCCTGTTCCCTTCTCAAAGGATGGTTTGGCAACTTTGGAAGGTTCTCATTAAACTGCTAGCCTGCTATCTCCGGATCCAAGCGCGAGACGGAGAAGGTTAGACGTACCCCTTTCCACTTCTCTTTGCAGGTGGGCGCAGCTAGAGATAATGGTTTATATTTCTCTAGGATTGTGCAGGGTTTCCCCTCTTCAACTGCTCTCATGACACAGTCTAGGGCTTTCCCCGAAAGGGGGAAGGTTCAGGAGGAAGGAGCAATGAAGGTTGGATGCTTCTTGCTCAATGCTGAGACTTTGGAGTTAGTATATCCAACCCCTTTCCGGGTCTTGGTAAGGATGGCTTGAGCCTTGTCATGTTCGAGGACAATGACTTCCTTCGGTGTAGTCTCCTCATGGGATGTAGGTTCATCTCGCAGTCTCACATAGCAATCTGGGTATGCTGAAAGCTGGGCCAGAGTTGAAGCTCTTCAAGGGGATTAGACCCCAACTTCTAGGAGATATAAAGCTTCCCATTCAACATGGGAATGTGTTCCGTCTACCTCCAGGGGTTGGTTCAGAGCAGTGACGGAGGTCAGATATTTTAAGGGGCTTAGCGGAGCCCCTGGAAGCACCAGGGCGTTTCCTTCCCTGTACCTCTCTCTTCATCTCTTTGAGATCTTGCTTATTCTCCTCTCGTTCCTTCCGGAGCAGTGTCAGCGTCTGCTGGATTGACTCTAGGAGCGTTTCGCTCCTGCCGACCTGTCTAGCCAGTTGGGGAGTTGGGGCTGAAAAGGTTGAGGGCCTAAGTTGATATGCCAGCACAGTGAGCTGAGGGACCTCCGTCACCGTCAAAACGGATCCTTCTTCCTCCATGGGTGGTTGAACCACTTCTTATTTAGGGCCTTCTAGCAGTAGGTCCTGTCCGGTGTCAGTGGACACCTCTGACATCCTATCTTGGTGGATGTCTAAGCTTTGCAGTGTCTGTTGATATCCGTGTCCACTGTCCGTTGGATAGAGGGATGCTGGACCTATGCCTGGGGCACAAACGTATTTGATTGAGCCTTAGGGAACAGTAGGCACTACAAAGATTTGTTAGGTAGGTAAGGTCCCGGAGAGTTCTTCTGGAAGCCTCATACTCAACTTTGATGGGTTTCTCTTGCTGTATCCCTTGACTCCGTAGTGTCAAGGATATCGTTTACAAAGCCGTCGGTCAGCAAGGTCAGGCGATTGGAGCGACCCTTCGGGTCCCAGAACCTCAGGGATCCAGATACGATGCAGCAGGGCATAAAATCTGTACATCGTATGCCCACAAAAGTCCTTACTCTTGTGGTTGAAGAATAAAATTGTATACTTCGCCATTGGCTCCTCCTGTAAGGGAGAGAAAGGGTGAGTGAGTACTAGATGTTTAAATCATTGATATAATATTTGTTTAAAATATAGGTCCCAGTACCTCAGGGATCCGGGTATGATGCAGCAGGGGGCATGAAACCTGCACATCTTGTGGCCACTAAAGTCCCTACTTTTGTGGTTGCAGAACAGGACTGCACACTACACCTTAGCTTCCTCCTGTAAGGAAAGAAAGAGTGAAATGAGTATAGGGTAATTTATCTCACTGATAAATATACACATACATAAATAGTATGCTTTACTATTATTTATCGTTGCTTAGGATAGTAAGCTAGAAAAGAATTAGAAAAGACACATATCTGTGTTTCCCCTCCAGCAATTTCTGTGACCTACAGTATTAATATTCTTATTTTCCTTATCAGGGAAATTACAGAGTGTAATAACTCGTACGTAGAGCCGGAGTCAGTGGATACTAACACTAACTCCACCACTTGTAAAATATTAATACTGATAGATAATCATTGGTGTTCCGATGATCTAGGATTCATCAGAATGTTGAAGGAATACTTCGCCTCAACATTTTTTAAAACGGTCTCAGCAATGGACTGTGAAAGGATACACAGAGTATGTTGGAAAATCATACTACTGTATGTTATATACTTTAGTTTTATAACTGCTGTACAGTATTTACTATACTGCAGGAATACTAGCTACTGTATAATCTTATACTGTAGTTCTGCCGGTATACTGCCAGGTTAGACTAGTACCTGGCGGCACTAGCCGACAGAGAGAGAGAAAGAATGGAGAGAAGGACTACCGTATCATTATAGTTCAGTACAATAATTAGGGTTGTAGGGACTACTGCCTCTACTGCCTTCTTTCCAGAAGGAGGATTCCAATGGAAGGGGAGAGAATGTATTAATTCTAGCTTCCATCCAGCCACAATTTCTGTTGCCGGCTGTACTGCGGGTTACAGGGTTTGTGGATGGCAGTACAAGAGAGGACTGAAGAATAGTCAAAAGTATAATGGGTTTCCCACCGGCAGCCGTCAGGGCCGGCTCAACCTTTCCCGGAGCTTAGCTTCTGTTAGGGAGATGGTCGAAGCGGCAGCCTAACCGCCTTTGTAGGAGCCCGGCCGGTAACCCAGTCAGCCCGGCAAGCGGGGTGATTGTAAAATACCGGCCACAGGAATCGTGACGGCTAGGCCGTCACTAGAGGACAGAAGGGGAAGGGAAAGGGTCTTATATTTTACAGAGAAAGGTGGCGGCAGGTATGCCTCCTACTTTCGGCTGAAAGTCAAGGAAACATGGTTTCCTATACCAGCACCGTCTTGGTCAGCAGAGGAATAACGATTCCCCAGCCTGAGACATTGCCGGATATAAGACATGTCTTCTAGTCTACAAGGGAGAAAGGTGACGGCAATTATACCACCCACTTTCGGTTGTGGACTAGGGAAGCCGAACTTCCTATGCCGGCAACAATGTAACCGTCAGGGGAATGATTATTCCCCTATCGGTACCGTTGCCGGCAACAAGACAGAATACCCTGAGTTACTGTCGTATTCCAAAGCCGGGATACTCGCCGGCAAAGAAGATCGACAGAAAACACTATCCAAGTCAAGCCGGAGTACACTACTCGATGGCGATGACAAAAGATAGGTTTGTCGCCGGGGCTGGCAGCACTCAGGGGGAAGGAAGCAAGCCGAACTTCCTATGCCGGCAACGATGTAACCGGCAGGGGAATGACTATTCCCCTATCAGTACCGTTGCCAGCAACAAGACATAATACCCTGATTTACTGTCGTATTCCAAAGCCGGGATACTCGCCGGCAAAGAAGATCGACAGAAAACACTATCCAAGTCAAGCCGGAGTACACTACTAGATGGTGATGACAGAAGATAGGGTTGTCGCCGGGGCTGGCGGCACTCAGGGGGAAGGAAGGGTTTAACCTCATTTCTCTAAAAGAGAAGAGTATCGACTTATACTAATAATTTTAGGAGATATTTATCTCCGACTGAATTAATAAAATGATACAAGAGGTTAAATATAATTTTGCCTAAATATGTTATTTTTATATAAAATAAATTTTTTAATATACTAACCCGGTGATTATATAAGCTGCAACTCTGTTGCTCGACAGAAAACTCTACGTTAAAAATCCGCCAGCGATCGCTATGCAGGTAGGGGGTGTACTTCAACAGCGCCATCTGTCGTGCAGGTACTCAGTACTCAATGTAAACAAAGAACTCAATTTTCTCCTCGGTCCACTGCGTCTCTATTGGGGAGGAAGGGAGGGTCCTTTAATATATAATCACCGGGTAAGTATATTCAAAAATTTATTTTATATAAAACTAACATTTTTCAATATTTAACTTAGCCGGTGATTATATAAGCTGATTCACACCCAGGGGGGTGGGTAGAGACCAGCAATAAATGTTTACATTATTATGAGCTAAGGATTTTTTATTTCATTTTAGCAGTTATCAAAATAACAAACTTAAAATAAATAAGTACCTGGTAAGGAAGTCGACTTGAACAATAACTCTGCCTTTTTAAGTACGTCTTCCTTACGGAGCCTCGCGATCCTCTTAGGATGCTGAGCGACCCCTAGGAGCTGAAGTATCAAGGGTTGCAACCCATACAACAGGACCTCATCAAAACCTCTAATCTAGGCGCTTCTCAAGAAATGACTTTGACCACCCGCCAAATCAAGTAGGATGCGAAAGGCTTCTTAGCCTTCCGGACAACCCAAAAACAACAATAATACATTTCAAGAGAAAGATTAAAAAGGTTATGGAATTAGGGAATTGTAGTGGTTGAGCCCTCACCCACTACTGCACTCGTTGCTACGAATGGTCCCAGAGTGTAGCAGTTCTCGTAAAGAGACTGGACATTCTTAAGATAAAATGACGCGAACACTGACTTGCTTTTCCAATAGGTTGCGTCGATTATACTTCGCAGAGATCTATTTTGTTTAAAGGCCACGGAAGTTGCGACAGCTCTAACTTCGTGTGTCCTTACCTTCAGCAAAGCTTGGTCTTCCTCATTCAGATGGGAATGAGCTTCTCGTATTAACAGTCTGATAAAATAGGATAAAGCATTCTTTGACATAGGCAAAGATGGTTTCTTAACTGAACACCATAAAGCTTCAGACGGGCCTCGTAAAGGTTTAGTTCGTTTTAAATAGAACTTAAGAGCTCTTAAAGGGCATAAGACTCTTTCTAGTTCATTTCCAACCATACGATAAGTTTGGAATATCGAACGATTTTGGCCAAGGTCGAGAAGGCAGCTCGTTTTTGGCTAGAAAACCAAGTTGTAGAGAACATGTAGCCGTTGCAGATGAGAATCCGATGTTCTTGCTGAAGGCATGAATCTCACTGACTCTTTTAGCTATGGCTAAGCATACCAGGAAAAGAGTCTTTAAGGTGAGATCTTTCAGGGAGGCTGATTGTAGCGGTTCGAACCTGTCTGACATAAGGAATCTTAGTACCACGTCTAAATTCCAACCAGGTGTAACCAACCGACGCTCCTTCGTGGTCTCAAAAGACTTAAGGAGGTCCTGTAGATCTTTATTGTTGGAAAGATCTAAGCCTCTGTGACGGAAGACTGATGCCAACATGCTTCTGTAACCCTTGATAGTGGGAGCTGAGAGATCGTTCTTTCCTCAGATATAAGAGGAAGTCAGCTATTTGAGTTACAGAGGTACTGGTCGAGGATACGGATACTGACTTGCACCAGTTTCGGAAGATTTCCCACTTCGATTGGTAGACTCTAAGGGTGGATGTTCTCCTTGCTCTAGCAATCGCTCTGGCAGCCTCCTTCGAAAAGCCTCTAGCTCTCAAGAGTCTTTCGATAGTCTGAAGGCAGTCAGACGAAGAGCGTGGAGGCCTTGGTGTACCTTTTTTACGTGTGGCTGACGTAGAAGGTCCACCCTTAGGGGAAGTGTTCTGGGAACGTCTACTAGCCATCGAAGTACCTCGGTGAACCATTCTCTCGCGGGCCAGAGGGAAGCAACTAGCGTCAACCTTGTCCCTTCGTGAGAGGCGAACTTCTGCAGTACCTTGTTGACAATCTTGAACGGAGGGAATGCATATAGATCTAGATGTGACCAATCTAGGAGAAAGGCATCTATATGAACTGCTGCTGGGTCCGGGATTGGTGAGCAAAATATTGGGAGCCTCTTGGTCATCGAGGTTGCGAAGAGATCTATGGTTGGCTGGCCCCAGGTGGCCCAAAGTCTCTTGCATACATCCTTGTGGAGGGTCCATTCTGTTGGAATTATTTGTCCCTTCCGACTGAGACAATCTGCCATGACATTCAAGTTGCCTTGGATGAACCTCGTTACTAGTGATATGTCTAGAACTTTTGACCAGGTGAGGAGGTCCCTTGCGATCTCGTACAACGTCAGAGAGTAGGTCCCTCCTTGCTTGGAGATGTACGCCAAAGCCGTGGTGTTGTCCGAGTTCACCTCCACCACTTTGCCTTGAAGGAGAGACCTGAAGCTTTTCCAGGCCAGACGTACTGCCAGTAGCTCCTTGCAGTTGAAATGCATTGTCCTTTGACTCGAGTTCCATATTCCCGAGCATTCCCGACCGTCTAATGTCGCACCCCAGCCTACGTCCGATGCGTCCGAGAAGAGAACGTGGTTGGGAGTCTGAACAGTCAGGGGAAGACCCTCTCTTAGGTTGATATTGTCCTTTCACCAAGTCAGACAAGACTTTATCTTTTCGGAAACCGGGATCGAGACCGCTTCTAGTGTCTTGTCCTTTTTCCAGTGAAAAGCTAGATGGTATAGAAGAGGACGGAGGTGTAGTCTTCCTAGTGACACAAATTGATCCACGGATGACAGCGTCCCTACCAGACTCATCCACAGCCTGACTGAGCAGCGTTCCTTCTTCAGCATCTTCTGGATGGATAGCAGGGCTGGGGGCTGATCGTCTTGTTGTTCAGCAACGTCCTCATCAGAGGGTTCCTCATCCGAAACTGATGAGGAAACGGCAACGGAGTGGGCAACGTCTGGCTCGCTGAATCCGGTCGCACTGGTGGATGCGTGACGGAGCCGGACGCAATATCATGGAACTGCTGCACAGTCTGTGAACTGTCAACAACCATGGGTGCGCGAGGAAGCACAGCGTCAACCCGAAACTGTCTAGACCGTCTGGGTTGTGCAGTCAACACCCTACCTAGTTGCTGAGGTTGACGCACTGCGTCACAACAAGTCACCTTTGCTGGTTGTTGAACGTCCTGAACGTCAACAACCACCTCCGAGCGTCGCTTAACGTCAACGTGCGGCTGGCAACCCACACTGGGTCGCATCGGTGGAGGAACCACCTCAACTGGCAGACGCGAGTAGGTTACCTCAGCGTCAACAGGGCGCACAACCGACCGGTTGGAAGGTTGTTGGCCAGAAGGTTCTTCTCCGCATTTAAGTCCTCTATCAAGGACGAAAGCTTGGACTGCATGTCTTGCAGCAAAGCCCATTTAGGGTCTACGGGAGCAGGTGTGGCAACAGACGGGGTTAGCGACTGAGGCGGAACCGTTTACCATCCCTCTGAGAAGTTGACCTGTAAACAACTTGGAGCGTCTCCTGGCTAGGCGCCAGGGAGAGTCTACCAGAATTGAGAAGTCTATCTGGGCAGAGGCATGAACTCCCAAGCCGAGAACTTCTCTCGTGTCATATCAGACTCTCGCTCTATAAACCAGTTTAAAAGAAGGGAAAGCAAAGGCTGTATCCCCCAAACTCCTCCTGGTGAAAAACCAGTCGCCTAGCCAACGTAACGCTCTCTAGGAGAGCGAGAGAGCACTAGCTTAAAAACAACGGCTTCGAAGTAGCTAGGCCTAGTGTAAGCTCTGACGTTTAGGCGAACGAGGAGCAGCAGTTACAAGATCCGGACGAAGATCCTAAAAAAAAATCATCATGATTTAATTAAAGTCCATAGGAGGCTAAGCAGCTTAAGGCTCCTCTCCATCTGACAGAGTCCTCAAGGGAATATCAGTAGGAGGGAGAACAGCAACTTCCTCATCTACAGGAACCTTGTCCGATAAAAGCTGAGTCTCTCACTGGTGCATTAGTAGCGGACCAGAACGCAACGTCATGTAACTGCTTGACAGTCTGTGAACTGTCAACAACTGAACTGTCAACCACAACAGGTGCGTGAGGACGTACAGCGTCCACTCGAGACTGCTTTGACTGCCTAGACTGAGCAGTCAAAACAACTCTAGAATGCGGAGATTGACGCACAGCGTCAAAACAAGTCAACTCCGATAGTTAGTGAACGTCTAGAACGTCAACAGGAGCATCAGCCAGTGGCCTAACGTCCAAATGCGGCTGAAAAACCACACGAGACCACATCGAGTGTGGTTCTAAACAACCTGACTGACGTGACTAAGCTACGCCAACGTCAACAGTAAGCACAAAGGAACGTTAGGTTGGCTGAAAGCCAGGATATCGATGAGATAAACGGCTAGACTCAACGGACTATTCGGCAGAATAGTCTTCCATAAGGGAGGCAAGCATATACTGCATGTTTGCCATACAACCCCTTAAGGATCAACGGAAAAGGTTGTGGTAATAGACGAGGGTAACGTCTGTGACCGCAACACTTTGCCTACAAAAAAAGACTTTCGGAGTCTGTGTTACGCTTTTGTTAGGCGGCGAGCAGTTATCCGATGACTGCATAGGGTCAGAGCTGTCCTAATAGCTGTAACCAGGACGCTGGACCTGTCCTGAAAGGACTGACTTTCGCTTAAGGGCTTCGAAACCTTGTGACAGGTTTCTTATGCGAAAAGCCTACGGATGGCGAGGAGAAACAACGTCTCTCTCGTCTTATGGTAGGGGAGATCTTGGTAAGAAACACCCGATACCATAGAGGGAAAAACGTCTGTTCGTTGGTCAAGGCCTCTCGAACCCATAAGTCGTTTGACATTACTTCTCCCCTGGGCTTGGGAGCTTGCAAGAGGTCCCGGACTAGGTGAACGACAGGCATGAACAGACGATCCCTCGGACGCAACACTGTAACACTTTGCGACTCGGACGCAACACTGTAACACTTTGCGCATATCACTTTATCACTTCGATTTTCTGTTTTGCACTTATTTCTACCTGAAAAATGCAATTCTACCCTTCATTAAAAGGTAGTAATTGCGAAATTAGTCGTATAATGCAAGCTCATAATACCAGCAAAAAAACAGAAAATATATTTCAAGATAAAAAGAAAAATCAGTGGCTGGGAAAGAGACTAAACACTAGTTCATATAACTACGTTTTCAATCTCTCACCGCACATAGCCTGGGGACGAGAATAAAAACCTAAAAACGTTTTATCCTTCCTCCCCGTTACAGAGACTAGGGACGAGAGTAACACGAGAACAACGTTACCCGCTTGAACGGAACGTTTTCTCTCCTCTCTCTCCCTCCGTCTCTATCTCTCTCTCTCTTTCTCTCTTGATTTCGCACCTAAGAGAAGAGCCCAATTATATATCGTCAAAAAAAAAATGTTATTTGACTAAAGGAAAAAACTGAAAGGTTTTTCAAATAAAAAGTTCCTTTAAATTAGAATTTAAAACATTTAAGCTAAGAAAGAATGAACAAAACGTCAGAATCGATTTACTCTTACTGCAAAGTGAAACCATGATACACTCTCTCTCTATCGTAACGATAGAGCGCATGTTGAACGTCCTGAACGTCAACAACTGCGTAGCATAAAAAACTAAACATTAGTTCATCTTTGAAAACAGTACGAAGACTATCAAAGAAATTCTTTCATAAAATATTACATTTAAAAAGTTTTAAATCCTTTAAAAGCTAAAGACGATATAAAGGGCTCAATGTTGATTAACTTCGGTTTCCAAGTTAGGACCGCCTACTCTCAGGAAAGGTCTATATAAACAAAGCATTAAAATTTATTTTATATGTTTATAAAAAATGGAAAGTTAATCGAAGAGGCCTAATAAAGGCGGAGAGATATATATAGAGGAAAATCTATAACGTGATAAGATAATTACTAAAAGCCTAAACACACTTCCGTCTAAGGGAAGGGTCGGCCATTTAAAAGTGAAAGAAAGTCCATACTCTCTTTGTCACCATAATTAAATCTATCCAAAACGAGTTCAAGTTTTGAGATGAAGATAAAACACCTGCATAGCGAAAGCTCAAAACTAGAATAGTGTACTTCACCAAATAGTTGTGAAAACAAATCCAGTTAGCAACAGCGAATTAGTAGGTCTTGCCGGTAGCCCGACAGAGAGAAAATTGAGTTCTTTGTTTACATTGAGTACTGAGTACCTGCACGACAGATGGCGCTGTTGAAGTACACCCCCTACCTGCATAGCGATCGCTGGCGGATTTTTAACGTAGAGTTTTCTGTCGAGCAACAGAGTTGCAGCTTATATAATCACCGGCTAAGTTAAATATTGAAAAAGCTAGAACTTTATAGCTAATTACCGGGAACGTCGTACTACTAACTAAATAAAGCATTTATTGCGTACATCAGCGGTCTTAAATGGCCGCCTCCGGGGATGGCAGTGCTCCACTTAACACACCTAAATTATGTTAATTTAACTGTGAGAAGGGAGCCAAAAATTACACACAGGAAAGATTAAATACTCAACTTTCCAGAGGATGAAGATGCTGGAAATTGCATGGTAATATTCCTTAAAAACAGTAACAACACCGAGAGCAAGTGGGAGAAACACCGTGCTTAAATGGCTACTTTTAAAGGAATAGTTATGCCATAGTAGTACAAGGAGGGGATCCACTGGGTAACCTTGATAACGGCTCCCCTTCAAACTCGCCACTCTTCCCCCTCAAGGCGAAAACTCTATTTGGGGTAAAGATTGCTATGTGTCGTATCAAGAAATATGTCCCCTTATATTATGCGATATCCTTTAAAGTTATATTAAGGATACTCATGCCAGGAGTTATAATTCTGGAGACCTGTGGTAAATTCTCTGGGAATATCACTGTAGCCAAATATCCCTTAAAAAGCTACCTAAAGGAACCTTCCATCAGGACGACATGCCTGAGCCTAAAAATAAGAAATTGTATAAATAAAAGACTATTCACTTTTATGAATCTATCCTGATATTCATATTGCTGAGTCTCACAATCTGTTGGAGGTGGAGCACAATTGAAGGGGAGAGAGGGATAAATTTCATTACAAGTAATGCAACAAGGTTAAGGGTTATAAACCTAGTCTAAGTGACTTGTCTAGTTTACTTTAATAAACTATTTAACCTACAGTTTAAAATATGGGATTCCCGATCGTTTACTAAAGTAATTACCCATACAGTACAATACTGTATATTGCCTTTTTATGAATTGGTGCTCCACTGAGCTCCTGCTAAAACTTTCAAAGAAATATTTCTGCAAAAACTTGGGGGCGTAGTTGCACTCATAATATCATGTACCTTCACTCTCAAGCATTTTTTATTTGGATCCAATTCCTTGTGTGCCTTGCAATTGAATTTTTAACAATGAATGCCAGAGTAATTAAGTTAGCGAGTGATCAGAGACCCTCAAGCCCTCAGAACATAAAGGAAAATACCAATACTACTTTTCGTTTGTCCAAATACAACTGTACGGCTCTTACTGAACAAAGAGAACTTTTCTCTACTGAACTCTCTTCATCCAGTTTTAGTGAAGGGATATGACAAAATTGGGGCAGACTCTCAAGTCTTAAAATGTCCGAAGATGACGAAAACACTTTTACTTCACCTTCTCTATGATGAAGGCGAGTATCCTGGGAAGCGTCAACAGGTACAGTAATACCTCGGTAGTCGAACGACTCTATACTCGAACAATTCGGAGTTCGACCAAAATTTTCGAGAAATTTTTGCTGCGGTGCTCGACCAAAAATTCGGTACTCGACCAGCCGAACACGTGACGACCGCATGGGCTTTGTGATGATCGCGCCATCTCGGCCACTCTCGCTTGTTCGGGAAGCATCAGTTCTCTCGAGAGCGTCACTCAGACAACGCGCGATCAGCATTCGTTGTGATTTAGTGATTTTCAGTGCTTTTAATTGCTTTTTTAGCTTTCATAATGAGTCCCAAGAAAGTAATGAGTGTTAAGGGGAAGGAGAAGAGGAAAACAGTGCGAACAACGATCGAGTTGAAGAAGGAAATTATAGCGAAATATGAGAATGGTGTACGAGTGTCCGATTTAGCGGTAGAATACGGAATGGCGAAGTCGACCATTTCTACGTTTTTAAAGCATAAAGAAATGATTAAGAAGGCGAATGTTGCAACGGGAGTTACGGCGGTAACTAAGCAAAGGCCACAAGTGATTGAGGAGATGGAAAAGTTGCTTTTAATATTTATTAAAGAAAAACAGTTGGCCGGGGAAAGTGTTAGTGAAGCGTTCATTTGTGAAAAAGCGTTGCATATCTATGAAGAATTAGTGAAGAAAAGTCCGAGTACCAGTGAAAGTGATTCATTTACATTTAAAGCGAGCAGGGGTTGGTTTGAAAAGTTTCGTAATAGAACAGGTATTCATCGTGTTACTAGGCATGGGGAGGCAGCTAGTTCGGATCAAATTGCAGCCGATAAATACGTGGGGGAATTCGATCGGTACATAAATGAACAAAATTTGATCGCACAACAAGTCTTTAATTGTGATGAGACTGGGTTATTTTGGAAGAAAATGCCAGCCAATACGTACATTACCAAGGACGAGACGAAGATGCCAGGTCACAAGCCAATGAAAGATAGGCTAACAGTGCATATGTTTAATGATAGTGTCATGTATCATTTTCGAAGAATACTGCAGAGGAGGAAGAAACAATTAACAATAGACCAGTTTTTCACAAAAGAAAAGAAAGCTGCTACATCAAAGCCTGTTTCTCCTCCAAAGAAGAGACAAAGAAGAGAAGAAACCCCTGAAATAGATCTGCCCACCCTTTCATTGGAGAGAGAAACAACTCCTGAAGGAGAACTACCCCGCCACATCATGGAAGGGGACTCTCCTTCCAAGCAGTAACCTCCCCCTTCCATCCTCTCCACATCCATCCCTGTATGCCATCGAACCGCTGCTCAAAGGTATGTTCACTACAGTACAGAAAATGGTTTAAAATTGTTTTATTTTAGTACAGTAAATGGTTTAAAATTGTTTTATAGGATTTTCTGACCAATTTCATACACATTTAGATAATTATTGTTGTTTAGGTACACGTTTTATTAATATTTTGGGCCTGTTCGAGTGCTTGGGAACGGAATAGAATATATACCATTATTTCTTATGGGGAAAAAAAATTCGGTACTCGAACAAATCGGAGGTCGAACACGGATCTCGAACGGATTATGGTCGAGTACCGAGGTATCACTGTATGCTCGAGGGGACGTCTGCTCGGGAGATAAAGCCTCTCGTTTCCTTTCATCGTTAGACATTCCTTCTCCTAGGGGTTGGGGAGCTTGGAAGGGGTCTATGGTTAGAACGTTCGACATTCCTTCTCCCAGGGGCTGGGGAGCTTGGAAGAGGTCTATGGTTAGAAGAACGACAGGTCCTAGCAGACGCACCATCTATTTGAGGGGTGATGATTAGGCCAAAACAAAGAGCCCAAAACTGGACAACTTCCTCCTATACATGAACCTCAGGTATTGCTTGAAGTTCGGATGCACGAGGATGTGGAAGTAAGCATCCTGGAGGTCTGAAGAGACCATCCAGTTGTCCTTTCTTACTGCTGTTAGGACTGATTTTGATGTCTCCATGGAGAACTTTGTCTTCTGAATGAAGGCGTTGAGAGCACTTACATCCAGGACTGGTCTCCATCCCCCCTAGTTCTTGGGAACCAGGAATAAGCGGTTGTAAAAACCTGGTGACCGCAAATCTCGCACCCTCTCTATTGCCTCCTCCAATAAGAGAAACATTTGATGTTGCATAGCCTGTATCTTTGACTCCTCTCTGTATCTGGCAGAGATCTATCGGAGTTACTACTAAAGGAAGTTTACCTAGGAAAGGGATTCTGTATCCCTCCTTTAGTAACTGTACAGACCAAAGGTCTGCTTCTCTCCTCTCCCAAGCTCGCCAGAAGTTGTTTAGTCTGGCTCCTATTGCTGTCTGTCGGCAAATGTATTTAGACTCTGCTTCGCCCTGGCTTCGATCCTCTTCTCTTTGCTCTCCTTCCCTTGGGTCTGGTACTACCCCTGCTGAAAGTTTTCCCTCAAAAGGGCTGCAAAAACTGGGGGAATGGAGCTTCTTCCTTAGGTTTGCGGCTTGAGAAGGAAGTAGGCAGAACCTTCCTTGCTGTTTTAGACACCAAATCCTGTGTGGCCTTTTTGGCTAAAGCGGAGGAGACCTCTCTGACCAACTCTTGAGGAAAAAGGGAGGAAGAAAGAGGTGCGAACAGCAATTCCGACTTTTGTATGGGTGTAACCCCATTGGACAAAAAAGAGCACATCTGGGCTCTCTTCTTAAGAACACCCGCTGAAAAAAGGGGCCGCCAACTCATTGGATCCGTCTCTTAACCCTTTTACCCCCAAAGGACGTACTGGTACGTTTCACAAAAGCCATCCCTTTACCCCCATGGACGTACTGGTACGTCCTTGCAAAAAAATGCTATAAAAATTAGTTATTCATATTTTTTGATAATTTTTTGAGAAAAATTATATTTTAATTATAAAATAAATTTTTGAATATACTTACCCGGTGAATATATAGCTGCTACTCTGTTGCTCGACAGACAAAAAACTGCACAAAAAAAACTCGCCAGCGATCGCTATACAGGTTGCGGGTGTGCCCATCAGCGCCAACTGTCGGCCAGATACCAAACTCCATGTAAACAAAGACTCAATTTTCTCCTCGTCCCACTGCGTCTCTATTGGGGAGGAAGGGAGGGTCATTTAATTTATATATTCACCGGGTAAGTATATTCAAAAATTTATTTTATAATTAAAATATCATTTTTAAATATTTAACTTAGCCGGTGAATATATAGCTGATTTACACCCAGGGTGGTGGGTAGAGACCAGTAAAATATGTTTACATTTTATGAGCTTAGAGTTTTTATTTCATTTTAGAAGTTATCAAAATAACAAAAACAAAATAAATAGGTACCTGGTAAGGAAGTCGACTTAAACGATTACACTGCCTTATAAGTACGTCTTCCTTACGGAGCCTCGCGATCCTCTTAGGATGCTGATAGACCCCTAGGAGCTGAAGTATCAAGGGCTGCAACCCATACAACAGGACCTCATCAAACCCCTAATCTGGGCGCTCTCAAGAAATGACTTTGACCACCCGCCAAATCAACCAGGATGCGAAAGGCTTCTTAGCCTTCCAGACAACCCATAAAAAACAACATTAAAAACATTTCAAGAGACAGATTAAAAGGATATGGAATTAGGGAATTGTAGTGGTTGAGCCCTCACCCACTACTGCACTCGCTGCTACGAATGGTCCCAGTGTGTAGCAGTTCTCGTAAAGAGACTGGACATCTTTCAAATAAAAAGACGCGAACACTGACTTGCTTCTCCAATAGGTTGCGTCCATTATACTTCGCAGAGATCTATTTTGCTTAAAGGCCACGGAAGTTGCTACAGCTCTAACTTCGTGCGTCTTCACCTTAAGCAAAGCTCGGTCTTCCTCACTCAGATGTGAATGAGCTTCTCGTATTAACAATCTGATAAAGTATGATAAAGCATTCTTTGACATAGGCAAAGATGGTTTCTTAACTGAACACCATAAAGCTTCAGACGGGCCTCGTAAAGGTTTGGTACGCTTTAAATAGAACTTAAGAGCTCTAACAGGGCATAAGACTCTTTCTAGTTCATTGCCTACGATCTCCGATAAGCTGGGAATATCGAAAGATTTAGGCCAAGGCCGAGAAGGCAGCTCATTTTTGGCTAGAAAACCAAGTTGCAGCGAACAGGTGGCTTTTTCTGACGAAAATCCGATGTTCTTGCTGAAGGCATGAATCTCACTGACTCTTTTAGCCGAGGCTAAGCATACCAGGAAAAGAGTCTTTAGAGTGAGATCTTTCAGGGAGGCTGATTGTAACGGCTCAAACCTGTCTGACATGAGGAATCTTAGTACCACGTCTAAATTCCATCCACGGGTAGCCAAACGACGCTCCTTGGTGGTCTCAAAAGACTTAAGGAGGTCTTGAAGATCTTTATTGTTGGAAAGATCTAAGCCTCTATGCCGGAAGACCGATGCCAACATGCTTCTGTAGCCCTTGATAGTGGGAGCTGAAAGGGATCGTCCTTTTCTCAGGTATAAGAGAAAATCAGCTATTTGAGCTACAGAGGTACTGGTCGAGGATACAGAAACTCACTTGCACCAGTCTCGGAAGACTTCCCACTTCGATTGGTAGACTCTAATGGTGGACGCTCTCCTTGCTCTAGCAATCGCACTGGCTGCCTCCTTCGAAAAGCCTCTAGCTCTCGAGAGTCTTTCGATAGTCTGAAGGCAGTCAGACGACGAGCGTGGAGGCTTTGGTGTACCTTCTTTACGTGAGGCTGATGTAGAAGGTCTACCCTTAGAGGAAGACTTCTGGGAACGTCTACTAGCCATCGAAGTACCTCGGTGAACCATTCTCTCGCGGGCCAGAGGGGAGCAACTAACGTCAACCTTGTCCCTTCGTGAGAGGCGAACTTCTGCAGTACCTTGTTGACAATCTTGAACGGTGGGAATGCGTAGAGATCCAGATGTGACCAATCTAGGAGGAAGGCATCTATATGTATTGCTGCTGGGTCCGGGACTGGGGAGCAATAGATTGGAAGCCTCTTGGTCAGCGAGGTTGCAAAGAGATCTATGGTTGGTTGGCCCCAAGTGGCCCAAAGTCTCTTGCACACATCCTTGTGGAGGGTCCATTCTGTTGGAATTACTTGCCCTTTCCGACTGAGACAATCTGCTATGACATTCAAGTTGCCTTGGATGAACCTCGTTACTAGGGAGATGTCTTGACCTTTTGACCAGATGAGCAGGTCCCTTGCGATCTCGTACAACGTCAGTGAGTGGGTACCTCCTTGTTTGGAGATGTACGCCAAGGCCGTGGTGTTGTCTGAGTTTACTTCCACCACTTTGCCTCGAAGGAGAGACTTGAAGCTTTTCAAGGCCAGATGTACTGCCAACAGCTCCTTGCAGTTGATATGCATGCTCCTCTGACTCGAGTTCCACAGTCCTGAGCATTCCCGACCGTCCAGTGTCGCGCCCCAGCCCAAGTCCGATGCGTCCGAGAAGAGAACGTGGTTGGGAGTCTGAACAGCCAGGGGAAGACCCTCTCTTAGGTTGATATTGTCCTTCCACCAAGTCAGACAAGACTTTATCTTTTCGGAAATCGGGATCGAGACCGCTTCTAGCGTCTTGTCCTTTTTCCAGTGAAAAGCTAGATGGTATTGAAGAGGACGGAGGTGTAGTCTTCCTAGTGACACAAATTGTTCCAGGGATGACAGCGTCCCTACCAGACTCATCCACAGCCTGACTGAGCAGCGTTCCTTCTTCAGCATGTTCTGGATGAATAACAGGGCTTGATCTATTCTGGGGGCCGACGGAAAAGCCCGAAAAGCTAGACTGTGAATCTCCATCCCTAAATACACAATAGTTTGGGATGGGACCAGCTGCGACTTTTCCAAATTGACTAGGAGTCCCAATTCCTTGGTCAGATCTAGAGTCCACTTGAGATCCTTCAGACAGCGACGACTGGAAGAGGCTCTGAGAAGCCAGTCGTCCAAATAAAGGGAGGCTCGGATGTCCGATAAGTGGAGGAATTTGGCCACATTCCTCATCAGCCTCGTAAACACGAGAGGAGCTGTGCTTAGGCCAAAGCACAGGGCCCGAAACTGGTAGACCACATTTTCGAAAACGAATCTCAGAAAAGGTTGGGAGTCTGAGTGAATGGGGACGTGGAAGTAGGCGTCCCTTAGGTCTAGCGAGACCATCCAGTCTTCCCTTCTGACCGCTGCTAAGACTGACTTTGTGGTCTCCATGGAGAACTTCGTCTTTGTGACAAAGACATTCAGAACACTGACGTCTAGCACCGGTCTCCACCCTCCTGTCTTCTTTGAAACTAGGAAGAGACGGTTGTAAAATCCCGGTGATTGAAGGTCCGAGACTTTGACCACCGCTCCCTTCTCTAGCAAAAGAGACACTTCCAGTTTCAGGGCTTGTCTCTTTTCTTCCTCTCTGTACCTGGGAGAGAGATCGATGGGAGACGTTGCTAGAGGGGGTTTGCGTACAAAAGGGATTTTGTACCCCTCTCTGAGTAACTTTACAGATTGTGAATCTGCGCCTCTCCTCTCCCAGGCTTGCCAGAAGTTCTTGAGTCTGGCTCCCACTGCTGTCTGAAGTTGCGGGCAGTCAGACTCTGCCCTTAGAGGACTTGGATCCTTTCCTCTTCCCTCGCTTCCCTTCGGCACGAGCACCTCCTCTGCTGGAGGCTCTGCCACGAAAGGGCGGAATAAAGCGAGACGCTGGAGTGTCTATCCTCGGTCTAGCGGAAGATGAAGGCAAAGGGGGAGCTTTGCGAGCTGAGGACGCAACCAGATCGTGAGTGTCCTTCTGAACTAACGAAGCAGCAATTTCCTTTACCAAGACTTCTGGAAACAGGCACTTGGAAAGGGGAGCAAAGAGAAGTTCAGATCTCTGGCATGGTGTAACTCCAGCAGACAGGAACGAGCAGAGAGACTCTCGCTTTTTCAGGACTCCGGACGTGAATGAGGCAGCTAGCTCATTGGACCCATCACGGACGGCCTTGTCCATGCAGGACATAATGAGCAAAGAAATATCTTTATCTGTCGAAGAGATTTTCCTGCTCAGGGCTCCTAAGCACCAGTCTAAAAAGTTAAAGACTTCAAAAGCCCTAAAGATCCCTTTCATAAGGTGGTCCAGGTCCGATGGTGACCAACAAATCTTCGAGCGTCTCATGGCAAGGCGGCGGGGAGAGTCTACAAGACTTGAGAAGTCGCCCTGGGCAGAGGCAGGAACTCCCAAGCCGAGAACTTCTCCCGTGGCATACCAGACGCTCGATCTAGAAGAGAGTTTAGATGGGGGAAAGGCAAATGCTGTCTTCCCTAAACTCTTCTTGGACTCTAACCAGTCTCCTATCAGCCGCAAAGCTCTCTTGGATGAGCGTGAGAGGACGAGTCTAGTAAAGGCAGGTGCGGTAGAAGGCATGCCTAATACAAACTCTGACGGCGGAGAACGAGGAGCCACAGAAATAAACTGGTCAGGAAACAACTCTTTGAAAACAGCCAAGACTTTTCTAAAGTCCGAAGATGGTTGAGTTGACTTGGGCTCGTCCAGTTCTGACTGTTGATCGTCTTGTTGTTCAGCAACATCCTCATCAGAAAGTTCCTCATCCGAAAACTGATGAGGAAACGGCAACGGAGTGGGCAACGTCTGGTTCGCTGAGTCCGGTCGCACTGGTGCATGCGTGACGGAGCCGGACGCAACGTCATGGAACTGCTGCACAGTCTGTGAACTGTCAACAACCATGGGAGCGCGAGGACGCACAGCGTCCACCCGAGACTGTCTAGACCGTCTGGGTTGAGCAGTGGAAACCACACCGGGTTGCGGAGGTTGACGCACCGCGTCAAAACAAGTCACCTCTGATGGTTGTTGAACGTCCTGAACGTCAACAACCACCTCCGAGCGTCGCTTAACGTCAACGTGCGGCTGGCAACCCACACTGGATCGCATCGGTGGAGGAACCACCTCAACTGGTAGACGCGAGAAGGTTACCTCAGCGTCAACAGGACGCACAACCGATCGCTTGGAAGGTTGTTGGCCAGAAGGTACGGTAGCAACCTTCTCCGCATGAAAGTCCTGCATCAAAGACGTAAGTTTGGACTGCATGTCTTGCAGCAAAGCCCATTTAGGGTCTACGGGAGCAGGTGCGGCGACAGACGGGGTTAGCGACTGAAGCGGTACCGCTTTGCCTCTCTTAGGCGGTGAGCAGTCATCAGATGACGGCAACGAGTCCGAACTGACCCAGTGGCTACAACCGGGACGTTAGACTTGTCCTGAAGGGACCGATTTACGCTTTAAAGGTCTTGAGACCTTGGTCCAAAGTTTCTTACGAGAAACACCTTCAGACGACGAGGTAAAAACGGGCTCTCTCGTCTTACGTAGGTAGGGGCGATCTTGGGGAGATACGCCTGATACCATGGAGGGAACGTCTGTTCGCTGATCAAAGCCTCTCGAACCCATGCGTCGTGCGACATTGCTTCTCCCCTGGACTTGGGAGCTTGCAAGAGGTCCCGGACTAGGAGGACAACAGGCACGAACAGACGAACCCTCAAGCGCAACACTGTTCACAACACTTTCACTTGGCACTTTATCACTTCCCGCGGCACTTTGGCACTTTAGCTCCTTAACATCCGCCATGAGTTGATTGCGGTCACTTGCAAGGGACTCAACTCTCTCCCCCAGGGCATGGATAGCACGCATCATGTCAGCCATCGATGGTTCCTGAGTGCTAGGAGGGGGGTTAGGAACAACCACTACAGGGGAAGGAATAGGTTGTGGGGCATGAGGAGAGGAAACATCAATCGACCTAGAAGAACTTCTCCTAATTCTATCTCTCTCTAGCCTGCGTGTGTACTTTTCAAATTCGATAAAATCGAATTCCGAAAGGCCCACGCATTCCTCACACCGATCTTCCAATTGACAGGTTTTACCCCGACAATTGGAACAAACAGTGTGAGGGTCGAGAGAAGCCTTCGGAAGACGCCTAGAACAGTCCCTAGCATTGCATTTTCTAAACTTGGGAACTTGTGAAAGGTCAGCCATTTTGAATTGGTCAAGGGAAAATTCCAAAAAACGATCTAAGTCATCAACAATGAATCCGTTACAAAAAAGAGTTCAAGGATTTATTTGAAGAAAAACCCTGCACAGCGAAAGCTCAAAACCAGAATATAGTACTTCACCAAAGATGATGGGAAAAACTCCAGGTTTCAACAGCGAGTAAAGTACGTCTTGTCGACACATCGACAGAGAGAAAATTGAGTCTTTGTTTACATGGAGTTTGGTATCTGGCCGACAGTTGGCGCTGATGGGCACACCCGCAACCTGTATAGCGATCGCTGGCGAGTTTTTTTTGTACAGTTTTTTGTCTGTCGAGCAACAGAGTTGCAGCTATATATTCACCGGCTAAGTTAAATATTTAAAATTCAGGCATTTTCCAAGAGAATGAGCCAAACCTGACCTTTCTATGACAAAAATTAAGGCTGTTAGAGCAATGTAAAGACAATATACTGCAAAATGTGCTGGGAAAAAAATAACCCCCTGGGGGTTAAGGGTTGGAAATTTCCAAATACCCCGGGGGTAAAAGGGTTAAGGCTTTGTCCATGCAAGACAATGTGGATGAGGCTTTCAATGTCCACATCCTTCAAAGCATAAACTTTATTTCCCAAGGCTCCCAGAGTCCAGTCAAGGAAAATGAACACCTCGAAAGCTCTGAAGACGCCTTTGAGAAGATGATCAAGCTCTGACGTTGACCATAGCACTTTGGTTCTTCTAATGGTTGTCCGACGAGGAGCGTCCACCAGACTCGAAAAGTCTCCTTGGGCAGAGGCAGGAACTCCCAAGCCGAGAACTTCTCCAGTCTCGTACCAAACGCTAGATCTGGAAGCCGACACGTCTATAATCAAGGTAGAGACGTCTTGTTTCCTAGGAGTCAACTCCTTAATATCCTGACTTCTGGCGTCTAGGAGTCCGATATCATGACGCCTGGTGTCATGTTGTTCGGGATCTTGACGCTCGGAACTATGATGTTCGCGATCTTGACGCTCGGAACTATGACGTTCGCGATCTCGACGCTCGGTTTCATGACTTCCGAGGCTCTTACGCTCAGCGATATCATGACGCCTGGCGTCACGTTGTTCTGACGCTTGACGCTCAGAACTGACATTCGCGATCTAGATGCTCGGAACTCTGACGTTCGCGATCTCGACGCTCGGTTTCATGACTTCCGGGGCTCTTACGCTCGGCGTCCCGATCGGCGTCATGCGTTCCCGACGCTTGGTAAGCTGTTCCTCTACTCGACGCTCAGTGTCAAACATCGTGTCTAACTCTTCATCATCATTTCAGCCTTCAAAAGTCCTTTGTTGGATGTAGGCCTTTCCCAGGTTCCTCCACAGACTTCTATCGCAAGCTATTCTGTGCCACTGTTGCTTATGTTGGTCTAAGTCATCTCGCCAGCGGGTTTTTTGTCTTCCTCGGGGTGTCCAGAAGGTTGTTCGTGATGTCCATCGGTTGTCTGTCATCCTGGCAATGTGCCCCGCCCAGTTCCATTTGAGCTTGCTAATGGTTTCAAGGATATCCATTACTTTAGTTTTTTGACGTATCCATTTAGCTGTTTTTCTATCCTTCCATGTTAAATTTAGCATAATTCTCTCATGTGCCCTCTGCATTGTTCGTAATTTAAGGGAAAGCTTTTTTCTTAGATTCCACGTTTCGGCCCCATAGGTGACAGTGGGGAGGATACACTGATCATAGACTTTCCTTTTCAAGATGATAGGAATCTTCTTATTTTTTAACACTGTACTGGCTCTTCCAAACGCTTGCCAACCGAGGGTTATTCTTCTTTTTATTTCGCTCTCTTTACAGGCATCATGTAGAGAGATTCGTTGTCCTAGGTAGATGTAGTGGTCCACTTCCTCAATTTGTTGGTTTTCAATTTCAAGTATGTCATCTTCATTTTCAGTATATTTATTGCTCATGACTTTGGTCTTTTGGAAGTTCATGTGGAGGCCAATTGATTTGCTTGCTTCATTTAGCTCGGTGAGCATATGTTGAAGCTCTTCTTTGGTGTGAGCAATGATAATGATGTCATCAGCAAATCTTAGGTGACTTAGATATTCTCCATCTATTTTTATTCCTTTTTCTTGCCAGTTGAGTTGTTGGAAAGCTCTCTCCAGGCAGGCAGTAAACAGTTTGGGTGAGCTAGTGTCACCTTGTCTGACACCTCTCTTGAGTTGGAATGGTTCAGAGTCCTTGTGGAGGCGAATAAATGATGTTGCATGGTCATAGATGTGACAGAGTACATTAATGTAAACTGAGTCAACTCCCTGTTCTTCCAGTGCTGGCATGACCTCCTCAGTTTTAACAGTGTCAAATGCTTTGGTGTAGTCTACAAGTGCTACTACTAGTGGTATCTTATATTCATTTGTTTTCTCAATGATTTGGTTTACTGTTTGTAGATGGTCAATTGTGGAGTAGCCTCTTCTAAAGCCCGCTTGTTCCCTTGGCTGATTTTCATCAAGCTTTCCTACAATTCGGTTGGTAATAACTTTGGTGAAAATTTTATAAATAACATTAAGGAGGCTGATTGGCCGTTGGTTGTTCATGTCCCTGGGGTCGCCTTTTTTGTAGAGTAGAATGAGGATAGCTTTATTCCACTCTTCTGGCATTTTGCTCTTCTTCAGACATTCATTGAATAGTTGCGCCAGTCTGACCTAGATTGGCTCATCAGCATTTGCTATTAGGTCTAACGTGATGTTATCTAGTCCCGGTGCTTTCCCCTTCTTCATTTGCTTGACAGCTAGTCGCACCTCGCCTGCTGTGATCTCTGGAAAGTGATGAGATGGGTGTTGATTTGCTCTTTCACGAAGATGGTAACGAGGTTTTTCTGAGGAGTAAAGCTTTTGGTAGTACTCTCTTGCTCGCTTAGCTATTCCATCACGGTTGGTTGTAAGGGATCCGTCTTCTTCTAGCACCCCAGTCAATTGCAGCTTCCCTTGGCCGAGTTTTCTTATTGCTGTTTTAAACCCTCTGCCTTGTTTGATGACATCTTCAATTATTTTTGTCGTTCTATTGCGAAGGTCTTCTCGTTGCTTTTTCTGTATAGTTTTGTTTAGTTCTGCTGCTTCATTTTTCTCCCTCACTGTTGATGGGGGCTTGAGATTTCTCCGTTTTTTCATGAGGTTCTTTGTGTCTTCCGAGAATTTGCTGTTGTTAGAGGGTTTTGTGTCCTGGAACTTCCTTTCTACTTCTTTCAGGGGGATAATGATGTTATTATTCAAGTTTTCAAGATCAGTTTCATTACTGTTTTGGTCTTCTAAATTTCCAAGAATCTCGTAGCGGTTTTTTAACTCTATCTGAAATGTAGATTTGAGAGCTTCAGGTACTTCGATATGTTCTGGTCTTAAGAAGAATAGTTTTTGCCTTTCTTGTTTGGTGTTGATTTGGACTTTGCATCTTATCATCCTGTGATCACTGCCTACATTGACTTGGTTCAGGACATCAACATTTTTAACTATATTATGTTTGTCTACCAGTATGTAGTCTATTTCATTACGTGTTTCATAGTTTGGGCTTGGCCATGTCCATCTCTTGTTTTCACTCTTTTGAAAGAATGTGTTCATGATCTTGAAGTTATGTGCTACAGCAAAATTTATCAAGTCATCTCCCCTTTCATTTCTCTCCCCATATCCAAATTTGCCAACGCAATCCTCATTCCCTTTTCCAATTTTAGCATTGAAATACCCCATTATGAAGTTGTAATGGGCTTTGTTGTTATTTAGAGTGGTATATAGGTCATCATAAAAGTTATCCAGTTCCTCTTGGGATGAAAATGATGTGGGAGCATATACCTGTACGATAGTTAGTCTGTACCGCTTTGAAATTCTAAGAGTGACACTAGCAACTCTGTCTGATGTGGCTGTGAACTTCTCAATGTTGCTGTGTAAGTTTTTGTTTATGAGAAATCCAACACCATTTTGTTTGCTTTCCTTGCCACTGTTGTAAAGCAAGTGTCCACTTTTAAGCATTTGGATTTTTTCACCTGGTCTTCTCATCTCGGAGATTCCGATAATATCCCAATTGATGTTCATAATCTCTGTTTCCAGGCTACTCAGGTGTATCTCTTCAGAGAGGGTTCTTACATTGTACGTAGCAATGTTAAGCACTGTTTTAGGGTTGGATAGTCGCTTATACAGCACACAGTCCCTATCCAAATCAGACTGTGTGGTTGGGCCTTGATTTAAATCCGCTGACCCAACAGGAACGGCCGAATTTTGTCTGTGGTTGTAACTCATTTGGGGAGATTGTGGGCCATACCCTGCCGCGCTGGCC
Source organism: Palaemon carinicauda (assembly GCF_036898095.1). Lineage (NCBI taxonomy): Eukaryota > Metazoa > Arthropoda > Malacostraca > Decapoda > Palaemonidae > Palaemon > Palaemon carinicauda. The sequence continues at coordinate 23,114,448 of NC_090755.1, read as the reverse complement.
CATGGCGAGTTGGCAGGGGAAGAGATAGCGAGAAGTAAAGTTTGATAAGGGATTGGACAGAAAATATAGTGGGATGAGAGAAATGAGGGGACAGTATGAGAGAAAAGAATTGACTCCGGACCGAAGGGTCGTCAAAACCCCTTAGATATTGTCTACTAATAATATAGACAATATCCCCGTACGGAAGTCTAACTCTTACAGCAGCGTTAATAGCTTGACGTCCAATGCTCTGACGCTCGGCGTTATATGTCATGACTTCCAACTACTCGACGCTTGGCGTGATGTAGTCCAACTCCTTGATGCTCGGCGTCCTTTCTGACGCTTGGTGTCACGGCGTTTAAAATCTAAACGCTCGGCGTCATGACGAGCAACTCTCTTCTTGTCTAGCAGGAAGGGAAATACGTAAGACGCCAGCCCCATCTGTGAGCTGCGTCATCCGACGGCGAAGATAACACTTTTACCTTGCCTTTCCCATGGCGAGGGCAAGTGTTATGGGAAGTGTCAACAGGTACGCTCAAGGGGATGACTGCTCGGGGGCTACCGCCTCTCGCCTCCCTTCGCCTGTCGACATTCCTTCTCTCAGGGGTTGGGGAGCTTGGAAGGGGTCCAGGGCTAGGAGAACGACAGGTTCGAGCAGCCGCACCCTCCCATGCACTGATTTTAGCACTGAAACTTGCACTTTTTAACTCTTTCACATCAGACCATAATTTAGACCTGCCCACTGCGAGAGATTCTACTCTTTCGCCAAGGGCTTGAATGAAAATGCAATAGGCTATATGATTAATATTAGTATTCCCAATATCGAAAAAATGAATAATAATACAAAGTAATTTGTGGGACTGTATTGATTGTCATGAGTACTACGTAGCGTAAATTTAACTGTACGCTAGTTTTATTTAATCTCTGAAAATAGATCGATGATTATCCAAAGAAAATATACTAATAGGACAAATATTTTCTTAAAAATAATTTATTCCTTTTACATTATAAAAATTAAATACTTTGCTTTGTAACTTACTATTTTCTTTTCCTTCCTTGCAAGAAAAAGAAATGAATTTTGCAAGTCATTCTTCGTAGTTTACGTCACATGATTTGTGACGTCATAGTGCTGGCGGAATGATTTCCATCCACCATCATGTCTTTAAGAGTTGGTTCGTTAGTTTTTACAGTAGAGGGAAAAACTCCTGATCCTATCCCTTTCAAGCTTACGAACATAGCGATCATATTCCAACCACTCACTCTCAGTCAAAATAAAACAAAACCAAACGAGCGACAGCCAACGCCAACGTGTACTTCACCAAATTAACTGCAAAGAACACAGGCCAAAGCAAGCAAAATTTCATCGATGTCACCGATGAGGCAGCAGGGAAGATCTGAGGAATGACTGGAATGGTTCCAGGTACCTGGGTAGAGGGCACACTGGTGGTACACCTGGTACCCAATCAGCGATTTCCGCGAGTTTTGAAGTTTCTGCTGTGGTCAGGGACTAAGCTATACAGTATATATAACTACCAGGTAAGTCAGATGTTTAAAATGGGTTGTGCTGACCCTTCCAGTCTATCCATTCTACTTTAAGACAACAAGACTTTGCCTAGCTGGGTGACTATTAACATCCCAAGGTATACAAGTTTCTGAGATGGTTGCAAAGAGGACTTCTCTCAATTTATTACGATCCCCAGATCATAGCAAAACTCGAGTAGTCTGTCTTGATGTAGAGTGTCTCCATAGCCTGCTAGAATCGGCCAATCGTCTAGATAACGTAATAAACGAATGCTGTTCTTGTAAGCCAGGATCAAAACTATGGAGAAAACCCTTGTGAATATCTGGGGGGTTGTGGACAAGGTGAAGCAAAGCCCCTTGAAATGGTATGTTCTTTCATTCAGGATGAATCTTGGGTACTTCCTTGAAGATGGATAGATTGGGATCTGGAAGTATGCATCCTTGAGATCCTGTGTTATCATGATGGTCTTTGGTCTGACGGCCTGTCTGACCATTTCTGCCATCTCCATCTAGAACAAACTCGTTTAGGTCAGAGAGATCGATAACAGGTCTCCAGTCAACTGAAAAGCCTGGAGACCCATCAAAGACCTCCTGGAGAGCATCTTTATCTAGCATGGTCTGGACTTCAGCCATCTGCTTTGTAGGCATCCTCCCACCAGCGGACATGTATGAGGAATGGTCCCCTAGCAGGAACGATCACGTCTGCCTCCTTAGCCCTGTGGTCCTTTCATCTGAAAGGGCTACTTGGGGGTTTGCTTCTTGAAATGATGGAGTTATGCCATTTCAAGACTCAGTTAGACTACTGGTTGACAGTGTTGTGAGTTAGAAACTCCATTGTCCTGGCGCCGGAAAGCAAAATGGTTGACATTGCCTCCCTTTTTTGTTCAGTGGAGAAATCTCCATTATGAGAGAGAGAGTCAACTGAGCCAAGCCAGTAGTCCAACCACAAAGCAGTTTGCAAAGAGCACTTTGCAACCCGCTTCATGTTTGTGGCATCTTCCGCAGAGAAAGTCACCAGGAAGGCTGCCAGTTTCTTAAGAGTGGTATTCTGAGTTAACGCCAATATTACTGGGTTCAATAGCAGAGGAGATAGACCACCGTCTATTATCTCATAATACTTCCTCTGTCGTATATATGGTGGAGGAAGCAAACGAAACGAGCTCCCCGTCCTGAGGTATTGAGATATGCCTGCCACCTGGGTAAAAGTCCTATTCTTGGCCCCTTTGATCACCCCTAGACCAAAGCAAGGCTAGGACAGTATTTTCTTCCTCAGGGGGAACGTAGGCAGGGTCACATAAGGAGTTAATCTTCCTTATGTAAGGTAAAACCTGTGTAAAGACATGATCCGACTCCTTCTGTTCCAAGGAAGTGATCTTAAGACTGGCTGGCATAGGCAGTAGATCAAGTGAGTTATAAGAACTGTCATCCAATGAGTCTTCTACTCCTGAGCCTGCACCCATAGGAGTTCGAAGTGGGTTAAGATGTTAGGTACCATCCCTAGTAGGGGGCTTGAGACAGCCTAGAAGGGAGACTGCCTCCTCCTGTCTTGGTGAGGCTGTTACCAAAACAAGAACGCCCTACTGAGAATTTGGGACCTTGGGCCTCAAGGCCCAGTTCTTGATGCACATGGTTCCCCGTGCATATGGATTCACAGATGCTAGAATGGAGAGTGCATTCAGGCCAACGAAGCAGGAGGAGTACGTTCTGATGTTTCTTCCTGTAAAGGGAAAATTCTATGCTCATATATTCCTTTCTCTTCCCTAGAGAGACAATGTAAAAAGGGCGAGCCTCTTTCATCCTGACCACTAATGCATTGAGGACTCAGACCTGCTAATAAGTAGGTTCTAGTACAGTACACCACTCTCTCCTAAGAGGAGTAAAATGGTAGGGGTGATGCAGTACCACTCCTATCAATTAGCCTCCTGGACTTCTTTGTTGACGTCTTCTAAACATCCTGCTCCTCGAAGTGGCAGCGAAGGCTTAATGAAGATGAGGCTATGAAAAAAGGAGGAACTTGAAGTTTGCCTTCAGAGGACACGCAGGCCAATGATGACACTCTCCCAGGGAAAGATAGAAACTCTAAAAGGAGGCAACAATACAGTTCAGATGATATGACATTAGTGCCAATCCTGGAATCAGGAAGACACTGAAGGGAAGGGTAAGGGCAGTGCTCTTTCCCTTCACACACGGCAGTGGTTTCCTTTGACAGTAAGACAGCACTCAGAATTCATTGCTGTGATAAGGCCATACAAGTGTGGGAAGAGACAGCAAACAGTAAAGCTGTCTACAGAAATGAAAAGGAAACACATGGTCATATAGACAAATGTCAAGTAGCTGCAGTTACCAGGAAACTACATGACTGCAAAACCTTTACCTTCCTTAACATCCCTCTATCATGACGCTTTGCCGAAACCTTTATCTAAAACACAAAAACAAAAATAATCTGGATGAGGACATCTGTACTTTCCAGCAGCTCAAAACAATGTGGCTAATCGTTGTGCTAGAGAAGGGACACTCATCGCATTGTTATAATCTTAACAGTCCAGTTTCAGCTATGCTTAAAACCTACTTCCTTTACAAAACAAAAGTTTATACATGTGAAGGAACCAATTGTGATATGAAGTAAACAAATGAAGAAGACTTCAATAAATAAAATATTGTACAAAATATATGAATTCAACATTCTCCAAACTAGTAAAGGCTAAAAGAATGACAACTTATTATCTTATTACCCGAATCTAAAACACACTATACATACAAATACAGTATACATATAAAAAAGGTTAGTCTTGTAGAAACATCTAACATCTAGAAGAAAGATAGCTATACATTTACCAGTAAGTGTGTGTATCTGGAAAAGGAGGGAGATGGTCGGGAATATGTGCAGAATGTGGTTTTTTATCTCCCACTTGCAAAACATTATGCTGCTTTAAATCAACTTGCTGTGTTGGAGCGGATATGACAACTCTGTTCTGTCGATTTTTGTAGGCCTAAAATTGTAATAGAAAATGGTATTAATGTTTAAAATTTGACTGTAACCTTTATAAAGGCCAATTACAAAAAATTAACTGAAATATATCACAAAATTCAAAGCTAATTTTTCTTAACTTTACAAACCTGAGTCCTTTAATAGGAGTATGTTTTCAAAGTGGCTGGAATTTTGGCTGTTCTGCTTTATAAGGAGATGTCAGTAGTTACTAACAGGTAGTGGGTAAACCCCCACCCCACAGCACACTGAGTACCAGGGCTGTGGAGTCACTGAGTACCAGGGCTGTGGAGTCTTGAGTCTGAGTCGAGGAGTCGAAGCAATTTCGAGTCGTTGGAGTCGTTAAAATTCTCCTGACTTTGACAGGATCTGAATTGCTTTATAATACAAATAATTAATAAATATGACAAATTCATAGATAATTTGTATTTTTCCTAACTATACAAACCTTAGCTATTTAATAGGGGTATTACTTTCGGCGTAGCTGAAATGACGAGCCATTAAAATTTAACGAGGGTTAACTACCCCCACCGCTAGTTAACGGGGGTAGGGGAGGGTAGCTTGTTACCCCCCCCCCTCACACACACCTGTGCTTGAGATCACTTTGCTTGGATGTAGGACTTCAAGGGGGATAGGGCTGGCGGGCAAGTTTGATTAAATAGCTAAGGTTTGTATAGTTAGGAAAAATACAAATTATCTACGAATTTGTCATTTGTTCCGTAACTGACATACAAACCACGCTATTTAATAGGGGTGACTTACCCATTAGGAAGGGTGGACGTCCCAGCCAGTACTGGCTTTTTGGCTTTGCCCGGGGGCTCGTTATTTGAGTGTCAGCACCCAAGAAATAAGGAGTCCCTGCACCTCGCTAGAACCTTGCTACGCAAGGACTGCAACCTACGCAAGCTGTGTGTGAAGGTATAACGAAGTGTGACTCATCCAAGGAAGTTGATCCGAAGTTCTTTAGATGGAAACTTTAGACTAGGACTCTCCCAATACCACTTCGTCAGGGTATGGGGACGTGACAGTATTAACTTAATACTAGGAACACAAGGAAACATGGTTTACCTGCAGTGGTTTGAGGTCAGCTATGCAGAGAACCAAGGATGCTGCTTTCCCCAAGAGAGGGGATGATGAAGAAAAGAATAAGGGCCAGACAAACCTTTTCATTCATGCAGACTAAAATTAGGTAAAAATGCCCTCAACCTTCTGCTACTTGTCCAATAAGGAACTTGAGGTTTTAAACCAACTGTTGTGCAGCCACCACAGGGCCGATAGAGAACATATCGAGCCTCCTGTGGGTCACGTCTTGCAGGTAGTGGGCTGTGAAGGTTGTCTGACGCTTCCACACCCAAGCTTGAAGGACCTGCGTCACTGAAAAATTCTTTTTGAAGGCCAGAGACGTAGCTACACCCAACATCATGTGCTCTAGGGCGACATGACGGAGGAGGGTCTGGATTCAGGGACAGATGAATCACCCTACAAATCCATGCCGGGATGGTGTTCTTGGTGACCCTCCTCTTAGTCCTCCCTGTGCTAACAAATAACGCTGGCACATGAGGACGGACTGCAGCCGTTCTTTTAAGATATAGCCTCAAACTCCTTACTGGGCACAGTAGGAGATGGTCTGGGTCATCTGTTACAGAACGGAGATTAGAAATCCGGAAGGAGTCGAACCAAGGGTCCGCTACTCCCGGATTCTGAGTCTTAGCAATAAACTCAGGGACGAATCTGAACGTTACCTTCCCCCATCCCCTTGAATGGGCGATGTCATACGAGAGAACATGAAGTTCGTTAACACTCTTGGCCAAAGCTAGTAGGAACACCGTCTTCCAAGTTAGGTGGTGATCTGAAGCCTGGCGTAATGGTTCATAGGGAGGTCTCTCAAGAGACCTGAGAACTCGAACCACGTTCCATGGAGGTGGTCTCACTTCCGACTGAGGGCAGGTAAGTTCATAACTTCGTATGAGTAGGGAAAGTTCCAGCGAAGAAGAAATGTCCATTTCTTTTATCCTGAAGGCTAGACTTAAGGCTGAGCGATAGCCTTTCACTGCCGAGACTGAAAGGCGCATTTCTTCCCGCAAATAAACGAGGAACTCCGCTATTGTTGGAATAGTGGCATCGAGTGGAGAGATACCCCTTCCACGACACCAACCACAGAAGACTTTCCACTTTGCCTGGTAGACAGCTGCGGATGACTTTCGCAGATGTCCAGACATCCTGACCTTAACTTGTTGCGAAAATCCTCTCTCAGCAAGGAGATGCTGGATAGTCTCCAGGCATGAAGTTGTAGCAAAGCTACGGCTTTGTGGAAGATGTTGGCATGTGGTTGTCTGAGTAGATTGTGTCATGGAGGGAGCTCTCTCGGTAGCTCCGTTAGGAGTTGCAGAAGGTCCGGAAACCATTCTGCGTGATGTCATAGCGGAGCTATGAGGGTCATCAAAAGATTGACCAATGTTCTGATCTTGTTGAGCACCCTCCTCATCAGACAGAACGGGGGAAAGGCGTAAACGTCGATGTTGTCCCACCGTTGTTGGAAGGCATCTTGCCAGAGCGCCTCGGGATCCGGGACTGGGGAGCAGTATAGCGGAAGCTTCAAGTTCAGAGCTGTTGCGAACAGATCCACAGTCGGAGATCCCCACAAAGTCAGGACTTTGTTGGCTACTAGATGATACAAAGACCACTCGGTACTCACTATCTGAGACGCTCTGCTCAGATTGTCGGCGAGCACATTCCTCTTGCCTGGAATGAAACGTGCCGCTAGTGGAGTCAAGTGGACTTCGGTCCATCTCAGTATCTCTACTGCAAGATGGGATAGTTGCTTCGAAAAGGTACCTCCTTGTTTGTTGATGTAAGCCACTACTGTGGTGTTGTCGCTCATCACCACCACAGAGTGACCCGCCAGGTATTGTTGGAACTGTTGAAGGGCCAAAAAGACGGCCTTCATCTCAAGAAGATTTATATAGAGGCACTTTTCTGATTCTGACCACAGGCCTGAGGTCGTGTGGTGCAGTACGTGGGCCCCCCACCCTTTCTTTGAGGCGTCCAAAAACAGCATCAAATCCGGGGGGAGGACGAGAAGATCCACTCCTCTTCGTAGGTTCTCGTCTGTCACCCACCACTGGAGGTCCGTCCGTTCCGCAGGTCCCATAGATATCATGACGTCCGGGAAATCGTAGCCTTGATTCCACCGGGACTTGAGTCGCCACTGGAGGGATCTCATCCTGAGGCAACCGTTGGGAACTAGAGGAGCCAAAGATGAAAGGTGACCGAGGAGATGTAACCACGATTGGGCTGGGAGTTCTTCTCGTCTGAGAAAAGGGCATGCAACCTTCCTCAGCCTTGCTATCCTGTCGTCTGATGGGAAGGCTTTGTGGAGATTGGTGTCTATAATCATGCCTAGGTATACCAGTCTTTGAGTGGGAAGCAGAGAGGACTTCTTGAGATTTACCATGATCCCCAGATCCTGGCAAAGTCCCAGAAGTTTGTCCCGGTGTTGAAGAAGGGATGACACTGAGTCTGCTAGGATCAGCCAGTCGTCCAGATAACAGAGGAGACGGATGCCAATCCTGTGTGCCCACGAAGATATTAGGGTGAACACTCTGGTGAAAACCTGCGGTGCTGTGGAGAGACCGAAACACAGCACCTTGAACTGGTACTCCTTGTTGTCTAGGCTGAATCTTAAGTACTTCCTTGAAGACGGATGGACTGGGATCTGGAAGTACGCGTAATTCAGATCCAGTTTACACATGAAGTCTTGAGGTCTCACTGCTAGTCTGACCGTGTCTGCGGTCTCCATGCTGAACGGAGTTTGTTTGACAAACTTGTTCGGAGCTGAGAGGTCGATGACTGGTCTCCAGCCTCCAGACGCCTTCTTTACAAGAAAGAGTCGACTGAAGAAGCCTAGGGACCCGTCGAGGACCTCTTGGAGAGCGCCCTTCTTCAACAGGGTCTGGACTTCTGTCCGAAGGGCTTGCCCCCTTGCTGATCCCATGGCAAGGAAGCTCAACAACACTGGATTCGTCGTCAGGGGAGGTAGAGATGTTGTGAACGGGATGCGATATCCCTGACTGATTACAGAAATCATCCAGGAATCGGCCCTGAGTTGCTGCCACCTGTCTGCGCAACTTTGTAGGCATCCCCCCACTGGTGGACATGCAGGGGGACTGCCAATCCTAGCGTTTGCGGCCTCGGCTGCTCCCTCTAGGATTCTTACCTCTTCTGGAGGACTTTTTGCCTTTCCTGTCCTTGACAGGAAAGGCCTTAGACACCACTGTCTTTGCTGCTATCGTCGGTTTTCTGGTCTTGGTAGGACGGGAATGCTGGGGTGCTGGAGGCTTATAGGGCTTGGATGGCAAAGCCCTATGCAGGAGGGAGTCTTGGTGGGACTTCTTCCACCTCTCAGCAGCCCGTTCCACATCCTTATGCTGAAACAGGTTCGTTCCTTCCAAGAAAGAATGCCCGAGCCTATTTATCACGGTGCTAGTGACCTTCTGTTGGAACCTCTCAGCCACCGCATCCCGACGTTTCAGGATGGTGTTCGCAAACAAGTTTGAGACTTGGTGGGCCAGAAACTCGATCGTGCGAGTGCCTGAGAGGAGGAACGTCTCCATAGCTTTCCTGGTACGTTCTTTGGAGAAGTCCTCAGGATACCTAATGTCCCTAACCAGATATCCAGCCACGAAGTGGCTTGCATAGCACACTTCGCAACCTTCTCCTGGTTAAGGATCTCTGTTGCCGAGAATGAGACCTGCCAGTTGGAGAGTCTCTCAAAGAACTCCCCTGGTAAGCTCTTCCAAAGAATGGTGGAGAGGAAGAGCTAAACAAGGCTCCTCCAAGATCTCGAAGTACCTCCTCTGCTGTACGCGAGGAGGTGGCAGAAGCTTGTTGCCGGCACTGGAACAGTTGGAGGAGGCCAACTCAGAGAGCTGGACAGCAATCTTGTCCCTGGTACTCTTCACCCCCTGAGACCAGGCCAGAGCAGCACTGGCCTTAGAAGGTTTTTGAGTGCCAAATACACGGTCCAAGACCGTGTCTTTGCCCTCTCGAGGGGGAATCTCTGGGTCGGCAAACCCATAGAGAGCCCTCATAAGAGTCAGGACCTGCCAAAATACATGCTCTGACTCTTGTAGTTCTCCTCCAGATGTCGGACTTGCAGCGAAGTCTCCTGTCCCCAAAGGCTCTTCTTGGGGAGATTCGCGGACGTTCTCCGAGTGACTAGCTGGCTCCGTCCTGAGTCTCGTCGAGGATTTTGGCACTGTCTTTTAGTCCTTCGACTCCTTCCTGGGAAGGATGTAGGACTCTAACATAGACGGAGGCAAGTTCTTCTCCGCCCCTACCTGGGAAGACTTTCCAACGCGAGGTGGGGTTTCCCTCATTGGTGCGATGGGGGAATGTCTCACCTCGCAAGACTCCCCTGAGGACGGGAAATCCTCGTACGACAGGGAAGGAGAAAATGTTTGGGGGGTGAAGGAACCTGCCTCGAAGGCTTACGAGACAACTTAGTTCTTGGAGAAGTCACCGCGTCCGAAACTCCTCTTTTTCTCTTCAGAGGGGTAGACGCAGCCATGGATCTGTGACCCAACTCAGAGAGAACAGGCTTGAAAGCCTGTGTAACCGCTCTGATTAGTGACTGACAGCTGTGCTGTCAGACACTCCCTCTGGAGGGACAGGGATCGACGGATCCCTGGGAGGAGTTTCCATAAGGGGGTCCGCCTGGAAAGAAGAAAAAGGGTTCCTGGACCTTTCTGGATGTTTCCCTTCCACCGCAGTGCGCGCGGTTCTGCGCTTGCGGGGAGGGCAATGCGACGATGGCGACCTTGCCGTGCGTTGTCCAGCAGCCTCACGTCGGGAGGGTATTGACGATCGCACGGGAAGGGGCAGGATGGTGCTCGCGCGATGGAGAATACCTGGGGTCGCGCGCGGGAGACTGCTGGGGTGTGCACGCGCGGGCGCGCAGGAGAGTGATGGCGCGTAGGAGTGCGCGCGGGAGACTGTGGACTCACAGGAGAGTGCGCAGGAGACTGATTGCGCGCGCGCAGGATCAGGTCATTGGACACGTGGGTGTGTGGGCGAGAGTTTGCACGCCCCAGAAGATGTCGTAGGGCGCGTGCGCGCAGGAGAGATACCCCTGGCGCGCGGGGCGCGCAGTTGGAGCCTGTGCGCGTGGGCGCGCATCTTGCGGGTGCGCGTAACTGTAGGAGAGGATGGGCGCGCGCGTAATGGCGAGGGATGGTGTGCTGGAGACAGCAGTCGGCACGTTGGCGAGCGCTGGTATGTAGGCGAAGTCTTTGACTTCCCTACAGCTCCCAGATCTGAAGATCGTGGCCGCGCAGGAGAGATAGCTGTGCGTGGGCGCTGGCGCGCAGGGGAGCACTGACGCGTAGGAGAGCGCTGGCGCATTGGCGAGCGCTGACACGTAGGAGAGCGCTGGCGCATTGGCGAGCGCTGACACGTAGGAGAGCGCTGGCGCGCAGTGGCGCGCAGGTGTGTAGGCGAAGTCTTTGACTTCCTTACAGCTCCCAGATCTGAAGATCGCGGGCGCGCAGGAGAGATAGCTGTGCGTGGGCGCTGGCGCGCAGGAGAGCACTGACGCGCAGGAGAGCGCTGGCGCGTTGGCGAGCGCTGACTCGTAGGAGAGCGCTGGCGTGCAGGAGGTTGCTGGCGCGCAGTGGAGCGCAGGTGAGTGCTGGTGCGCTACCTCAGGCAAAGCCTGGCGCGCAGGAGAACACTGCGCGCATGCCCATCATGGCGCGTAAGGGACGTATGTGCGCGATGGCGCGTACACCCTTGATGCCCCGTTATAGGGATCGATGCCTTAAGAACATGGTAGTCAGGTTTCGTGGGCGCGTAAAGCGCATCAGCTTTCAGGAACGGCGACAGCAGGTCAGCAGGTCTGTCGGGTGGAAGGTCAGCGTGCCCTTTGAAAGGACGACCTTCCACCGAAGGGGATAGTGAACGATCCGCTGAGAGGTCCAGGATCATAGCAGGAACAGTCGGTGAACGCTGATGAGGCTCCTCTGCGGCGGATTGCAACGATGATGATGAACCAAAGAGGCGCCTCCTCACCGCAGGTGAAGGAAGGCCTCTCTGGCGAAGAGGAAGGCGATGCTTGCGACGGATGTGCCCTCTGGGGGTCGTTGGATCAGCAAGCTGACCTTCTGCAGTCCTCCGCAGAGGAGTCTCTGTAAGTGAACTCCCCCGAGGGGGAGAAGCACCAGCAGGAGAGACTGTTGGACTTAGTTTCTCCCTCATAGGTTGAGCAGAAACGGGAGAAACTAATCCTTCAGCTACTGCAGGATGTGGAGAGGCAGAGGTATTAAGAGATACCGCATTGGATACCTCTGACACCACAACATCAACAATTGACAGAGGATCAACCTCTGCCAAATTCGGTGATTGCTTGACAGCGGCACCCAATCGGATGTAGTCAAGAAGTGATTCCTTGGAGGGCAAACCCCCGAGCCCCAAGGAAGACCAAAGCTGAAAAAGATTTGTTAATGACAAATCCTCCCCAGGGGGAAGAGGTGGAGCTGCCTCGCTAGGGGAGGCAACGCCATCTCTCGAACCCCGAGCTTGGAAAACAGAACCATGGTCTACGCTACCAAGCGACGGTCTCTCGAAGGAGACCGATCGAGTGGGAGCTTCGGAGGAGGTTTGGGCAACGGAAGAAGAGTCCTTGGGTTTTTCTCCTTCAAAGGAGAAATATCCCGCCTGGACTTCTTCTTACGTCGCCGAGAAAACCTCTCCCACTGGGAGGTAAACCACTCCCTACACTCACCTCACTTATTATTACTATCACACTGTTGGCCTCTAATGTTAGGGCAAAGGGTGTGAGGGTCTGTCTTGACCGCCGACATAAATGTTCCGCAGGGGCGGTCGGGTAATCCAGGACAGGTGCGCATAACCGCAGAGGCCAACTTCACACAAACCTGTTAAAGAAAAAGCAAAAACGCATTAATGGCTGCCAAGAGAGAGGCGAGGATGAGAGAGGACACGTCCGACTACCATCCGAGCCGAGAGCAAAGTGAGCTCAAGCACAGGTGGGTGTGAGGGGGGGGATAGCAAGGATCCCTCCCCTACCCCCGCTAACTAGCGGTGTGGGTAGTAAACCCTCGTTAAATTTTAATGGTTCGTCATTTCAGCTACGCCGAAAGTAATACCCCTATTAAATAGCGTGGTTTGTATGTCAGTTACGGAACAAACTGACAATATCTACAAAGGAAATGGGGAAAATGATCGTATCAATCCATGGAATGGGAAGTAAGGGGTAGATTGTGTACAGTAAACACGTGTCTTTCATCAGAATGGATTTTATCAATTCAATCAAAATAGTTCACCACATTCTAACACTCATGCCATAAACGGTAATTATCTCTTAGATTATGTTTGGGGAGAGAGAGAGAGAGAGAGAGAGAGAGAGAGAGAGAGAGAGAGAGAGAGAGAGAGAGAGAGAGAGAGAGAGAGAGAGAGCCTTACCTTATTGCCTTATTTTTTGTTTGGGTTCCCCCAGGTCCCTCAGTGTGAGGCACCTCGTATATCCACCAGAGAGTTGCTAATACATCTTCCGGTGTATTTTGCATCTTCCAGTCTTGGATGGTCTGGGATGCATCTTAGGTATTTATCGAGCTGATTTTTAAACGCATCTACGCTCACTCCTGATATGTTTCTTAGATGAGCTGGCAGCACATTAAATAGTCGCTGCATTATCGATGCTGGTGCGTAGTGGATTAATGTCCTGTGCGCCTTTCTCAGTTTACCTGGAATGCTTTTTGGTACTATTAATCTACCTCGGCTTGCTCTTTCTGATACTTTAAGCTCCATGATGTTTTCAGCAATTCCTTCTATTTGCTTCCATGCTTGTATTATCATGTAGCGTTCTCTTCTCCTTTCTAGACTGTATAGTTTTAAAAATTGCAGTCTTTCCCAGTAATCAAGGTCCTTAACTTCTTCTATTCTAGCAGTATAGGACCTTTGTACACTCTCTATTTGCGCAATATCCTTTTGGTAGTGTGGGTACCATATCACATTGCAGTACTCGAGTGTACTACGCACATAAGTTTTGTAAAGCATAATCATGTGTTCAGCTTTTCTTGTTTTAAAGTGTCTGAATAACATTCCCATTTTTGCTTTACATTTAGCCAACAGTGTTGCTATTTGGTCGTTGCATAACATATTCCTATTTAAAATTACACCAAGGTCTTTAATTGCTTCCTTGTTTGTGATTGTCTCATTATTAGGTCCCTTGTATGCATACACCATTCCTTCTCTGTTTCCATAATTTATTGATTCGAATTTATCGGAGTTAAATACCATCCTATTTATCTCCGCCCATTCATATATTTTGTTTAGATCTCTTTGTAGTGAGTTCCTATCTTCATCACAAGTAATTTCTCTACTTATTCTTGTGTCATCGGCGAAACTTCTCACTACGGAGTTTTCAACATCACAGTCTATGTCTGAGATCATAATAACAAATAGCAGTGCAGCTAATACCGTACCTTGGGGCACACCAGATATTACCTGGGCTTCATCTGATTTCTCGTCATTTGCAACCACTATCTGTTTTCTGTTTTGCAGGAATTCTTTTACCCATTTTCCTATCTTTCCCACAACATTATGCTTTCTCATTTTTTTCTCCAATATGTTATGGTCTACCTTGTCAAAGGCTTTTGCAAAATCTAGATAGATCACATCTGTGTCTTTTTCATTTATCATATTATTGTATATGTTTTCATAGTGAGCTATCAGTTGGGTCTGTGTACTTTTTCCAGGTACGAAACCGTGTTGACCCATATTAAACAAATTATTTTTGACCAAATGGTTCATTATTTTCTTTTTTATTACCCTCTCATACACTTTCATAATATGTGATGTTAGACTAACAGGTCTATAATTGCTTGCCTCTAGTCTTGATCCACTTTTGAAGATAGGGGTTATATAAGCTAATTTATGCTTAACATATATCTCGCTCATATCTATACTCTGTCTTAGCAGTATTGCAAGTGGCTTCGCGATAGTGTTTGCAGTTTTTTTTAACAAAATCGCTGGAACTCCATCTGGTCCGGCTGCCGATCCATTTTTAATTTCGTTTATAGCCGTGACAATATCTGCTTCATTAATATCTATATCCGTTAGATATTCAACATTTTCTTCTCTCATTTCTGTTTCATTATTCTCATTCGCAATTCTTGGCGTGAACTCACTCTTATATTTTTCTGCTAATATGTTGCATATTTCCTTTTTTTCATTCGTTAGCCGTCCTTCAATTCTTAGAGGGCCTATTTCTATTCTCCTTTTATTCATCTTTTTTGCATAGGAGTAAAGTACTTTGGGGTTTCTTTTTATATTTTGAAGTGTCCTTTCTTCTAAGTCCCTTTTTTCATTTTCTTTCAACTGCATAATCTTTTGTTCTGCATTTTCTATCTTACATTTTATTTCCCTCATTTTCCACACATTTTTTTCTTTTGCAAGATTTTTCTTCCACTTTTTAATTTTCTGAAATAAGATCCTTCTGTCTCTTGGTATGCACGTCTTTTGTTTATTGTTTTTTTTCGGTACATATTTTTCAACAATTTTCTCCAGTATTTTGTACAGTATATCCATATTTACCTGTATATTATCACTTATAAATACATTTTTCCATTCTTTATTCAGTTCTTCATTTATTTCTGACCATTTTATATTCTTACTGTAAAAGTTATATTTTCCATATCCTTCCCAAAGTTTTGTGCTTTTATTAATTCTGTGATCACTTGCTTTGGAATGAACTATCAATTCTATGACATTGTGGTCTGAAATTCCCGTGTTATACACTATTATTTCTTTAACATAATTCACCTCATTCACAAATACTAGATCTAGGACATTTTCCTTTCTTGTTGGAATGTGGTTTATTTGTTGCATATTATGTTCTAATAGCATATCTTGAAGCTTTTCAAATTGCCTCTTATCTTCTGCGCTACTATTACTCTCTTTTTTATATGTATACATACAACCACTTTCTTCTATCCGTTCTTTCCAATCCACGAAAGGAAAGTTAAAATCTCCGGATAGGAGTATATTCCAGTCTTTATGGTTTCTACATATATCATCTATTTTTTCTATTATTATGTCAAACTCCTTAGTATTTGGGGGTCTGTAAACTACAATATTCATTAGTTTTTCAAATTCAAATTCTACCGCAATCAATTCACATTCTGTGTTGCTGTATTTTTCACAGACTTTTCCTTGATTTATGTCTCTTCCATATATTGCGGTTCCCCCTTGATTCCTATTTTTTCTGTCTGATCTATAAGTTTGGAAACCCTTTATCTGGTCATCACTGCCAGTCTCTTGGGAATACCATGTTTCACTTATATTTAATATATCTATTTTTTCAATTTGGGTTAGTTCTTCTAGGAACTCTATTTTCCTTTTAGAGTTACTCGTGACTAAACCCTGTGCATTCATCACTATTATGGTTTGTGTCTCATTTCCATTATTTAATATTGGTAATAATATGGATTCTCCCATGCTTCCTTCCTGTTCTGATATGATGTTCTTTTCTTCATTTCTCGGAATTCTGCCATTAAAAAATCCAACTTTTCCATAATATTTGTTCTTTCGCCTTCATACTTATTTTTGTGTGTAAACCTGCAATTATCTCCATATCTGCACCAACCCCTGGCATTATATATGCATTCTTGGTAGTTGGGCTCTATTTGTGGAGCTTTAGGTTGAAAGGCCTTTTTTGGTGCATAGTGTGGTATATACGCGGAGAGAGAGAGAGAGAGAGAGAGAGAGAGAGAGAGAGAGAGAGAGAGAGAGAGAGCAGCTAACTTTGACTCGAGAGTGCGCATTTATCGTATATTTTTTTAAAACTTATATGATAAATTATATAGTATATCATGGTAAGTCGATGGTTCTTTGTGTAAAATTGTAAATTTTATGAGTATGGTGGAATATAAGAATGCATGAGTGATACATAAAATGGCATGTAAGAAACAAAATTGTAGAGGAAAAGAGGCACTCTATGAACTAGCAACATGCATGTCAAAGCTACCAGCAGAAACTGGAATTGACGTACCATAGGATCCTCAACCGCCAGCCAAAGAAACTAAAAGCACTGATGGTGCAAAAGTAGACTTTGATTCCTAATTGGACCAAATAGAACAAACACATGTTATTATCAAAGAAAGAAGTTTTACCAGCCCAATAAGTCCAGCTTGACTCTCACGGGGCTGGCCCGAAATAAAACTGGGATATAAAGAATTAGAAGATTATCAAAATTTAATTGATAAGGAAAAAAAATAAATGAAAAAAAATAATTTTATATATATGTATATACTGTATATACTTATAATCTTTAAATATTCTAAATATGGGTGAATAAATCGATGAAACAAACACGTGTTAAGCGTCGTCGAAGCGAAGATGCACTAGATACCAAGATGAAATTAAAACAAGATTTGTTCCAATGCAAATATAAACCCTTCGCTATTTACAAGGGGTATTAACTTTCGGCAGTGCTGAAAACTAGCCAAGACAATTTTAGTGAGGGATAACTACCCCCATCCACTAGTTAGCGGGTGGGGGGTAGGGTAGACCGTCTACCCTGCTCACTCTCACACATCAGCTGAGTAACCTCTTTTACTTTTGGCTCGACTATTAATTCGCTTTTTCTTTTACTTTTGTGCAGGTGTGTTTATGTTTGCTGTCCCGTATGCGGACATGTCCTGGTAGCGAGGCCCGCTGCTGCGGTACTTTAAGTCGTCCGTTCAGATTGACCCTCACCTCCTGTGCCCAGCTTGCTGCGGTCATCGGTGTTCAAGGGATGACACCTGTGTTGAGTGTCGGGAGTGGCCTGCCTCCCAGCGGGAGAGGGTCGGGCGTAGGAAGAAGAAATAGTCTAAGCAAGATTCTTAACCTTCAAGGTACTACCTGTAATTTATGGATAATCGGGAAAAATTAATAATCCAGCACCCTTCCAGTCCCAAAGTTGCCGGATTAGTGATGGCCTACCTGTAAAAGAGACATCATTAGCCTTTCACAGAATTAATTCCTCCACCAATGACAGCAGACTTCCATACGCCCACTCTCTACCTTATCCCAAAGGGATGGTACTATCATTGTAAGTGTGGCTCAAACATAGGCCAAATTCCCTTGATGGGGCTAAGAGCATTTCAGTAATATAACCTTCCCCACACTAATCATAGTGGCAGGCAAACCTGATAGAATGCAGTCCTAATACTAAAAACAAGCCCACCCCTGTAACCCATTGGATAATTTCTTGAAGAGATTGTTCATCCTATCAATATAATATTGAGATTTCTCAGGTCCAAACATTATCACGTAGTTGGCAAAACCACCACAGCTCCACAACTGATTTTGAAAATAACCTCAATCTAAGCAATGGTATCTTTTTCCAATAATATAGACAGTGAAAAGAGGAAGAAAAGTTGGAGAGCGATGAGAGTGTTGGTATATGAAGGAGATTGACGTAATAAGAAATAGTAAAAGCAACTGAGAGCATTACATTTTGAATCAAACTTTGAAAAAAGTATCCCCTATTTTGAGAACCCTCTTGCCAGTCACAAGGCTTCAAATATGGAAAATGAAGTTCCACTGCATATCATGGCAATCTCTTATTAAGAAGGAATTCAGAAGTAAATAGTTGAAAGATGAAATACCAACTCCAGACACCAAGTCAATATCAAACAAAAACATGGCGGAGGGTTTAGCACTGATAAAGCAAGGGTTTGCAAAATCTGATACTGAGGACCATAACACCAGCATGTAAACTAAGACCTTCTGAAGAGCATGGATTTGCTGGTGTTTTACAAAAAAAATCTTTGATGAGAAGAGGAGTGTAAAATTCCAGACCGGACTTAAAGCTTCTTCAAGAAGGTTGAGACCCCTACAATAGATACTGTACCCTTTACCTTAGAACTTTTTACCTCCAACCCTTACAGTACTTTCTGATTCCCATGCCCCAGTATCTCCAGTACATTACCTTATCCAGTCTCCAGGCTCAGCTGCCCCAGTAGTATCCCCAACATATTTTGCAGGTTCTCAAGACTCTCCTGCCTCTCCAGCTTCCACCTCCCATTCAACTTTTCTCTACACCCCTTGCAGTGCCCCATCCAGTGAATAAACCAACAACAGGTGTAAAGTTAAGGAGTTGTATATTTTTTTTCCTTTTTCATTGTATTATTCTACACTATCTCCCCTTATTTCTTAAAGTACTACAGTGAACCCTCGCTACTTCGCGGTTCGACCATCGCGGATTCACCACTTCGCGGATTTTTTCCATAACCCATATATATACAGTAATATATATATATATATATATATATATATATATATATATATATATATATATATATATATGTATGCATGTATTTATGTATATATGTAGGTATGTATATGTCTATACATATAAATATATATATATATATATACACACACACACACACACACACACACATATATATATATATATATATATATATATATATATATATATATATATATATATATATATATATATATATATATATATATATATATATATATATATATATATATATATATATATATATATATCTAAAGTAGGAAGATGTGATGTAGTTCTAAGGGAAAAGTATGGGAAATATGTCTGGGTAATAAGCAAAGCTCTACCTCCAGTTTGTTTCTTTATTATGATCAGAGATAAATGTAAACAAAACATTGGTTGCCATTTTTTATCGTGCTTTTTAGCGTGTTTAGGAAATGCATGATATAAAATCTCCTTTAATATTTGTGCCTGTTTTAGTTTAGGGTACTGTAGTACATGCATTAAGTGTTCTGTACATTAAAGGGTAGTTTGTTACCGGAACTACGTACCAGGGAAGGTTTTAAAAGTCTGAATATACATGTTGAATAAATAGGTAAATATGGTGTCACTACTTCGCGGATTTTCACCTATCGCGGCCGCGACTGGAACCTATCTACCGCGATAAACGAGGGTTCACTGTAATTATGTTTCCAAGGCATAAATCCTTTTTACGTCCAAGATTATAACTTTACATCGGCATTAGCATAAGTGGGTGACTTCAGTGCTTACACACAGTACTATATCCAAGAGAGTTCCAACTTACACTAAAATTTAAGTTGCAACACATTGTGAGAACGGACCTCCGTCGTAAACCAAGGACCTACTGTATATCATGATACGAACAGGAAAGATGGGCATGTACACATCCCATCCTCCCATGACCTACAATGTGGCTGAAGTCAAAAGTGACTTAACTTGGTCGAGCTGGTGGGTACCCCTCCCTCCCCCACCTGTCATTACCAATCATAATGACCTTGTTAATTATTCAATGGCAGTTACAGCTTTTGCTAAAGTCTCTCATATTTCAAAGGACAAAAGTTTTAAATTAGAGTCGGAACAGCTACGGTTTGTACTATGCATAGACAAATTTACTAATCTTATTTATTTTCTTAAATGAGTAGTATAGTTCATATAACTATCAAACATTCAATATAAAAATAACATACCTGAAGTCCTTCAGTAGAAAATCCCATTTCTGTCAATGCAAGCAAAACATCAGCAACAACTGGCTCTGTCCGATATGCTAATTCACAAAACCCTTTTGTACTGCGGCCAACCTCAAACATAACTGAAATATACGCAACCATGTAAGAAACAGAACATAATCTGCAGTACTTAAGCAATGATTCATTGTGCTAAAATCACAAATACGACAAATTCGTAGATAATTTGTATTTTTCCTAACTATACAAACCTTAGCTATTTAATATGGGTATTACTTTTGGCGTAGCTGAAATGACGAGCCATTATAATTTTAACGAGGGATTACTACCCCCTCGCTAGTTAGCGAGGGGGCCTCCACCCCTCACACACCTGTGATTAGCTCACTTTGCTTAGAGGTAGGACTTCCCGGGGGACAGGGCTGGCGGGCAAGTTTGATTAAATAGCTAAGGTTTGTATAGTTAGGAAAAATACAAATTATCTACGAATTTGTCATTTGTTCCGTAACTGAAATACAAACCACGCTATTTAATATGGGTGACTTAACCCTTAGGTAGGGTGGTAAGTCCCAGCTGTTCTGGCTTTTGGGATGGTAAGTCCCAGCTGTTCTGGCTTTTGGGATGGTAAGTCCCAGCTGTTCTGGCTTTTGGCTTTTTGCCTGGGGACTCAGTATCTGAGTGTGACAGTACTCAACGATAAAGAGTCCCTGCACCTCGCAAGTGCCTTGCTCTGCAAGGACCGCGGCCTACGTAAGCTTGTGTGTGAAGGAATGAAGTGTGACTCATCCTAGGAAGTTGACCTGAAGTCCTTTAGATGGAATTCCAGGATAGGACGCTCCCAATACCACCTCATAATGGCATGGGGACGTGACAATATTATCTTAATATTAGGAACACAAGGAAACATGGTTTACCTGCAGTGGTTTGAGGTCATTGAAAGGTTGACCGATATTCTAGTCTTGTTGAGTACCCTCCTCATCAGACAGAACGGGGGAAAGGCGTAAACGTTGATGTTGTCCCACCGTTGTTGGAAGGCATCTTGCCAGAGTGCCTTGGGGTCCGGGACTGGGGAGCAGTACAGCGGAAGCATGAAATTAAGAGCTGTCGCGAACAGATCCACCGTCAGGGAACCCCACAAAGTCAGGACTTTGTTGGCTACTAGACGATCCAAAGATCACTCGGTACTCACTATATGAGATGCCCTGCTCAGACTGTCGGCGAGCACATTCCTCTTGCCTGGAATGAAACGAGCTGATAGTGGAATCGAGTGGACTTCGGTCCATCTCAGTATCTCTACTGCAAGATGGGATAGCTGCTCTGAAAAGGTACCTCCCTGCTTGTTGATATAAGCCACTACCGTGGTGTTGTCGCTCATCGCCACCACGGAGTGACCCGCCAGGTATTGTTGGAACTGTTGAAGTGCCAGGAATACGGCCTTCATTTCTAGCAGATTTATGTGGAGGCACTTTTCTGATTCTGACCACAGGCCTGAGGTCCTGTGATTCAGAACGTGGGCCCCCCACCCTTTCTTTGAGGCGTCCGAGAACAGCATCAAATCCGTGAGGAGGACGAGAAGATCCACTCCCTTTCGTAGGTTCTCATCTGTCACCCACCACTGAAGGTCCGTCCGTTCCGCAGGACCCATAGGGACAAGGACGTCCAGGGAATCGTGTCCTTGATTCCACCGGGACTTGAGCCGCCATTCTGAACTAGACGGGCCAGGGAAGAAAGGTAACTGAGGAGACGTAACCACGATTGGGCTAGGAGTTCTTCTCGTCTGAGGAAAGGGTCTGCGACCCTCCTCTCAGCCTTGCTATCCTGTCGTCTGATGGGAAGGCTTTGTGGAGATTGGTGTCCAAGATCATGCCTAGATATACCAGTCGTTGAGTTGGAAGCAGAGAAGACTTCTCGAGGTTTACCATGATCCCCAGATCTTGGCAAACCTCCAGAAGCTTGTCTTGGTGTCGAAGAAGGGTCGACTCCGACTCTGCCAGGATCAGCCAGTCGTTCAGATAACGGAGGAGACGGATGCCAATCCTGTGTGCCCACGAAGAAATCAGGGTGAACACTCTGGTAAAAACCTGAGGTGCTGTGGAGAGACCGAAACACAGCACCTTGAACTGGTAGATCTTGTTGTCTAGGCTGAATCTTAAGTACTTCCTTGAAGACAGATGGACTGGGATCTGGAAGTACGCATCCTTCAGGTCCAGTGTACACATGAAGTCTTGTGGTCCCACTGCAAGTCTGACCGTGTCTGCGGTCTCCATGCTGAACGGAGTTTGTTTGACAAACTTGTTCGGAGCTGAGAGGTCGACGACTGGTCTCCAGTCTCCAGACGCCTTCTTTACAAGAAAGAGTCGACTGAAGAATCCTGGGGAACCGTCGACGACCTCCTGGAGAGCGTCCTTCTTAAGCATGGTCTTGACTTCTGCCCGTAGGCCTTGCCCCTTTGCTGATCCCATGGCAAAGGAGCTCAACGACACTGGATCCGCTGTCAGGGGAGGTAGAGATGTTGTGAACGGGACGCGATATCCCAGACTGATTACGGAAATCGTCCAGGAATCGGCCCCTGCCACCTGATCGCGCAACTTTTTAGACATCCTCCCACTGGTGGACATGCAGGGGGACTGCCAATCCTAGCGTTTGCGGCCTCAGCAGCTCCCTCTAGGATTTTTACCTCCCCTGGAGGACTTTTTTATCTTTCATGTCTTTGACAAGAAAGGGCTTCGACGCCGTTACCTTTGCTGCCACTACCGTTTTTGTCGTCTTGGACAGGCGAGGTTGTTGAGGTGCTGGAGGTTTATAGGGCTTTGATGTAAGAGTCCTATGAAAGAGAGAGTCCTGGTTAGACTTCCTCCACCTCTCAGCTGCCTGTTCCACGTCTTTGGGCTCAAACAGATTCTTTCCCAAGAGGGAAGAATGTCTGAGCCTGCTGACCTCGACGGCTGGGACCTTCTTGTGGAACCTTTCTGCCACCGCATCACGTCGTTTCAGAATAGAATTGGCCCACAAGTTCGAGATTTGGTGGACCAGAAACTCAATGGTGCGGGTGCCCGAAAGGAGGAAGGTCTCCAGGGCCTTCCAGATGCTTTCCTTGGACAGGTCCTCGGATCGCAACAGGATGCCAAGAGATCCCAGCCAGATGTCCAGCCATGAAGTAGCCTGTATGGCACACTTCGCAAACTTCTCCTGACTTAGGATCTCTGTAGCCGAGAATGACACCTGCCGGCTAGAGAGCCTATCTAGAGGGACTCCCTTGGCAAGCTCTTCCACAGAGTGGTGCGCAGGAAGAGCTAAGCAAGACTCCTCCATGATCTCAAAGTACCTCCTCTGGTGGATACGAGGAGCAGGGAGGAGCTTGTTGCCAGCAGTGGAACGGCTTGAGGAGGCGAGCTCGGAGAGCTGGCCCTCAACCTTATCCCTGGCACTCTTCACCCCTTGAGATCAGGGCAAAGCCATACTGGCCTTAGGGGGCTTCTGGGTGCCAAAGACTCGGTCCAGGATCGTGTCCTTGCCCTCACGAGTGGCACTCTCAGGGTCCGGGAACCCGTTGAGATGCTTCATCAGGGTAAAAACCTGCCAGAAGGCATGCTCTACTCCTGTGGCTCTCCTCCTGGAGAATTGGCAGCAAAGTCTCCAGTCCCCAAAGGCTCTTCTTGGGGGGACACGTGGACGTTCTCCGCGGGTCTCGTTGGCTCTGGACGAATCCTCGAGGATGACTTCGGTTCCCTCATGGGACGAATACAGGTCTCCAACAACGAAGTCTGAGGGCTCTTCTCCGCCCCAATCCTGGACGATCCTTCTGCGCAAGGTGGGGTTTCTCCCATTGGTGCGATGGGAGAACGCCTCACCTCGGTAGACTCCCCCAAGGACGGAAAGTCTTCATCCACAGGAGAGGGAGAGAAAGTCTAGGGGGGGGGAGGGGGGGAAGGAGCTTGCCTCAAGGATTTCCTAGGAGCCAGCTTGGTCCTGGGAGAAGTTACCATGACTTCTACTCCTCTCTTCCTCTTCGGTGGGGTCGGAGCTGCCATTGATTTGAGGCCCATCTCAGCGAAGGCAGGTTTGACAGCCTGCACAACAGCTCTGATGAGGGACCCGAACCATGGCTGCTTACTGATAGCTGCGCTGTCCGAGACTTCCTCTGAAGGGAAGGGGATTGGGCGATCCTGTGGAGTAGAAACTACCACTGGTCCTGCCTGAAAGGAAAGGGAAGAAGGAGGTTGGTTCCTGGACCTATCTGGAGATTTCCCCTCCTCCTGCGAGTGCGATGTTCTGCGCTTGCGGGGGAGGAAACGTGAGGACGACGACCTGGAAGCTCTCGTACCCGTAGCTTCGTGCGGGGGCTCACGCTGTGAATCCCGATGGGAATCGCGCTGGCGCTCGCGCGATTGGATTTTCCCTGGCTCACGCACGGGCGCGTGGGTGAGCGCTGGCGCGCATGGCGCACAGGCGAGCGACTGCGCACTGGGGAGGCTGCGCATGGGCGCACAGGCGATCTATGGCACTTGGGCGAGTGGGCGCGCAGGTGAAGGTGCGCGTGGGCGTGCAGGTGATCGGTGGCGCGCAAGTGTGCAGAAGGATTTGCAAGCGCTAGCGCGCGCGTATATGATTGCTCGCGGGCGCGCAGGATCTCAAAAACCTCTAGCAGGGCGCACAGCAGGGGCTGGAACAGGTGCGCGCGATGGGGACCGCACAGGCGAGGGCTGACGAGGAGGCGAGGTCTGAAGGCGCGTAGGAAATCGCTGATGGTAAGAAGAAAATAGGATCTTCCCTCCTGCGCCCAGATCCAAAGATCGTGGGCGCGCGTGGCGCGCATCAGGATGAAGGCGCGCAGTTGTGCGCTGGCAAGAAGATCGCTGGCGTACAGGAGATCTCTGGCGCGCAGGTGAGCGCTGGCACGTAGACTCTACAATTGGAGATCGCTGGCGCACAGGTGAGCGCTGGCGGGCAGGTGAGCGCTGGCGAGCAGGTGAGCGCTAGCGAGCAGGAGAGCGCTGGCGAGAAGACTCGGTAACAGGAGATCGCTGGCGCGTTGTCCCTGGCACAGGATAACTCTGAAGGGAAGTCTCATGAACAGCAGGCGATCGCTTGCGCGCATGAGAACATGGGCGCACAGGGGAAACCTGGCACTTAAGGGACTTACTCACAATGTGAGAAAGCCCCTTTTGCCCCGAAGGGACCGGTGCCCGTTGGATAACGGGGTGCGTGGCCGCCCACAGCGCGTCAGCAGCCAGGACCGGAGACGGTAGGTCTGCAGGTCTGGCAGGCGAAGAAGACCGTGAACGATCAGCACAGAGGTCCAGGGATGCAGCTGTAACGGTCGGTGCACGGCGAGGAGAATCTTCTGCCGGGGACTGCGAGGGCAAAGAACCGAAGAGGGACATCCTAACTCCCTTGTGGGGAGAAGGAAGGCCTCTACGGCGAAGAGGAGGGCGAGCCTTCCGTCTGATACGTCCTCTGGGGGCAGCAGGCAGACCATCATCAGTCCTCCGAAGAGGAGTCTCTGTTAGTGAACTCCAGAATTACCTGCAGGAGAGACCGTTGGACTTAGCTCCTACCTCGAAGGATGTTCGGAGGGGGGAACTAAGCCTTCAGCTACATCAACCAAAGCAGAAGTTTGACCTAACTCGTCAGAAGCCTCTGCCAAAACAACGTCGACGATAGACAGAGGGTCGACCTCCGCTACCGCCGGCGACTGTTTGACAGCAGCCCCAAACCTGATTATGTCAAACAGAGCTTCCTTGGAGGGCGAACCCTGAAGCCCCAAGGAAGCCCAAAGCTGCAACAAATCAGTGTTAGACACGTTATCAGAAATATCCTCCCCCGGGGGAGGAGGAGGAGCTGCCTCGCTATGGGAGGCAACTCCCTCTCATGAACCCTGAGGTCAGTCAACATAAGTACGGCCTACGTTACCACTCGACGGCTTCTCAGAAGAGAACGATCGAGTGGGAGCTTCGGAGGAGGTTCGGGCTACGGAAGAAGAGTCCTTGGGATTTTCTTCTTCAAGGAAACCCTTGAAAGAGAAATATCCCGTTTGGACTTCTTCTTCCGGCGCCGGGAAAACCTCTCCTACGGGGAGCTAGACCACTCCCTACACTCACCACACACTTTGTCTCTGTCACACCGTTGGCCCCTGCAAAAAGGATATAAGGTGTGAGGGTCCGTGTCGACCGCCAACATATAAGTACCACAAAGGCGGTCAGGTAATCCAGGACACTTCTGCATGGTAGAGGCCAACTTCCAAACACACTGAAAAGAAAAAGCAAAACAAGATCAAAGGCTGTCAAAGCGAGGGTGGGAGCAGGCACATCTGTTCATCACCCGAACCAAAAGTAAAGTGAGCTAATCACAGGTGTGTGACGGGGGGAGGGGTAGCAAGCTACCCCTCCCTACCCCCTCGCTAACTAGCGAGGGGGTAGTAATCCCTCGTTAAAATTCTAATGGCTCGTCATTTCAGCTACGCCGAAAGTAATACCCACATTAAATAGCGTGGTTTGTATTTCAGTTACGGAACAACTTAAAATATGACTAATTTGCAAGTACCGGTAATTTAAATTTTTCCTAACAATATATATCTCAGCTCTTAATTATGGATATATTATTCTGGGATGGCTAGAAACTAGCCATAAAGTTTTTACACGAGGTAAACAACCTGCTACTAGTTAGTTTGGGGGGGTAGACCAACCACCCTGCTAGTCTAGTTTATCTACTTTTGATTGCAGGCAGGACTATCTAGGACAAATAAGTGATGGTGAGCCAAGTATGAGTAAAGATCTCAGGGTTGCATGGTTAGGAAAAATACAAATTACTTCCAAATTAGTCATTTGTTCCTTCACAAATACAAACAATTCACTCTTTATCATGGATACTCTCCCTTTATCATGGATACAAGTCCAAAAACCCAACTGGCTGGGAACTTGACCTGGGATATGACTTTGAGCTCGTGTGAGCGTGAGAAGGGTACCCTTGTCACCTCGTGAACTCTCGGTATAAAAAGCTAAAGAATTGAGGGCCTGGGAATTAGTGGTGAATGTGAGGAAACTTGAGCACTGTGACTTGATCAGGTATGGATACTGGAGTGGATAACACTCCTCTTACTTAACCTAAACATTGCCCAACTTCCCCTCGCAGGGAGGACAGGGACAACAACACATGTAACATATTTCACGCTACTGTATTACATGCATTCAGAGGTACACCAGCTAGCAGAGTCCTCCAGATGCTGTGCCCCAAAAGAGGGGAAGATAAAGGAAGAAATGGCCAGCCATTCTGTCCATTCATCCCAGACTAACACCGGGTAACGTCTGCCTTCGACCAACTGCTACTTGTCCTGTAAGGGAGCTTACATCACTTGTTGTGATGCCACCACAGGGATTATGGAGAATGTATCCAGGCTCCTGTAGGTTAAATCTTACAGGTAGCGGGCCATGAAGGTGTTTTGACGCTTCCAGACACCCACTTATAGGGCCTGCGCTACAGTAAAGTTTCTTTTAAATGCCAAGGACATAACAAAACCACTAAGCTCTGGTCTGTGTTCTCTCTAGAGAGAGTCAAGATTCAACGCTTGTACAATGACTTGGTGAATCCAGGCTGAGATTGTGTTTTTAGTGAATTTCCTTTTGACCCTGCCATTGCTTATAAAAGGTCGTTTGATGTGCGGGCAGGCTCCAGAAGTTCATTAAGGATAGTGCCTCAGTACTCTGAGGACATAGTAAAAATTGATCAGGATCATCGGTTACATGATGGACACTTGAAATCAGGAAGGTCCCAAAACCTAGGGTCTGCTAGAGCCTGATTTTGAGTCTTAGCAACAAGCATACAGTTTGTTTATAGCCATTATTATTAGTTATCATGTGAACTCGTTCTAGCTCTTTCTCTGTGCGAGTGTGTGTGTGACAATGTGTGTGCAGGCGCGTACGGGTAGTTAATTCTTAAGCGTCATACAGATTTTAATTCTTTATTCATTATTAAGCCTTCTTGAATGGGCTAAGTTGTAGGAAAAATCATACAACTCACCAGCCCTTTAGGCAGAGGCCAGGGAAAGGAGGGAAACTGTCTGGAGAGTTAAGTCACGATCTGAAGACTGACGTAGCAGTTCATAAGGCGAAGGGATTGTAGTACACGAACTACATCCCAAGGAGGTAGCCTAACTTCCAACTGGAGGCAAGTAAGCTCGAACTCCATATGGAGAGAAAATTTCATCGAGGAGGAAATGTTAACTCTGTTCAATCTAAATATGATGCTGCAGACCGAGTGGTAATCTTAGACCTTCGAGACTATATCGTTTTTCCTCTCTGAGGTGAAATAAGAACACTGCCATCATTCCAAACTGGGGTCCCCAAAGCTTGTAGAGGGGGGGGGAGTGAGTTAAGATAACTATTTCACAATAAATTAAGGTAAGATTCATTGAAAATACATGATAAAATGAAGGATATACACATACATATATATGTATATATACTGTGTATATATATATATATATATATATATATATATATATATATATATATATATATATATATATATATATATATATATATATATATATATATATATATATATATATATATATATATATACAAACAATTATTTTTGGTTTATAGGATTGTGCATATATCTACAAACAGCTTTTGAAGTTTTATTACTGACAAATGTTTTCATATGGAATATTGTATTGCTTTTTTAAATTGTATTACTGTACTGACATAATTTGGGTGAAGTTTTATATATACTGTATTGACATAATTTTGACTATTTTAAATTTATTTGTTTGTATCATTTCAGGGGAATATGTTTTAAAGTAAAGTGTAACAGCTTGATATATGCATATTTGTATGACAGCTAGATATAAGGAAATTTAAGAGATTTCCCGTATTTTTTAGCTATTGGAGGTTTCCAGTAACCAGTAATCCCCATCTAAGGGCGTCACAGGAGAACCTTAGGCCCCCATTAGGTAAGTAGATAAGGGCATGACTTGTAGGTTAGGTTAGGTGTGGCAGTTTAGGTTAGATGATGTTTTATGCCTGGGTCCCTGTTCATTGTTATACAAAGGCAGTTAAGTTTTGGCCAAACCTAACTTACCCCATATTTACTAACCTTCATTAAGGTAAAAACATCTAAAATAAACACGTTATGTATACCTCTCGAAAACAAGACAACATGACATGAATGCTATTATTATAGAACAACACAGGAATAACTTTGCTAGTAAAAAAATGGGGTTATATATAACAAATCCCACTTTTCTTTGACAATGACCAATATTTCCGTCGCAAACAAATAGTTAATAAGATATACCCTAATATATCCTATGGTATTGGGGACCACCCAGTGAGAATAAGGGGCTTTGAGTGGGGAAAATTTACTGGCAAATCAATAAATAATGGTAAAATTAACTTTCATTTTCTTTATACATTATTCTCTAGAATGAATAATAAATCCACGAAAAAATAGCCAACTTTCACGATAAGTATCACAGTACTCCTGGTGTAGTGAATAATTTTTGAAAAGCTCATAATGCTATCCCTCAAAGATTAAAGTGTCACAAGTGTGATTCTGGTAAGGATTTATTTGTGATTTACTTTATCCTAATAGATCCATGACCTGGGAAAGTTTGGGAAATGGGATGGGTGGTCTACGGGGGATTGCCCACGGCTAGGTCTGTAACCTGGGAACTAATAGGTTAGGTTAGGTGGGTTTGTTAGATTCTATGGTCACTTACAAATATGGAAAGTGTTAAATTATCACATATCCGTCCTGAGGGGGGGGGGGGGGGGCTCATAAGAACGGCTTGGTAAATTTTTAGTTTCAGCCAAATTTGGAAAAATGCAATAAAAATATATTTGTTGCATCAGAAATAGTGTGGTTTCAATGAATTTAACGTTTATTTTGACTGCAAACCAACCGATTTAGAGATTTACTATGTATACCCTAGTTCATCCCACCAATTATGGGGGACACCCTTTGGGAACTGGGGTTTTGGGTGGGGGAAGGGGGGGGAGGGTGTTGGGGCATTGAATGATATTTGCAATAAATGAATAATTAATGTTCCAGCACCCCTCCCCCATACCCCTAACTAGGCCTACCGGGGGGAGGGGGGTAGGGCCCCCCAGCGACCCCCCCTTAAGGCCACAGTAATTTTCAGGGCACCACAGAACCTAACAAACCCACCTAACCTAACCTAGGGGACCTGTAACCCTACCGGGGGGGGGGGGGGGGCTTCGCCCCCCCTGCAACCCCCCCTTATGGCCACAGTAATTTTCAAGGCACCACAGAACCTAACAAACCCACCTAACCTAACCTAGGGGCCCTGTACCCCTACCGGGGGGGCTTCGCCCCCCCTGCGACCCCCCCTTAAGGCCACAGTAATTTTCAGGGCACCACAGAACCTAACAAACCCACCTAACCTAACCTAGGGGCCCTGTAAACCCTACCGGGGGGGGGGGGGGCTTCGCCCCCCTGCGACCCCCCCTTTAACCAGGGGTAAATTTGAATATATATATTTTGTTAAATCACTTCTTACCTTAAACGGAAGATGACGATGAAGATGTGGAAGGTTGTGGTTGACCCTCTTCTGAATCATCAAGTACTGGAATACGTTCAGATTTGGTACAATACCACACATGTCTATCCTCACGAAAATGTAAAGGCGAATCACATTTACCACACTGGACACTTAAAGGTAATACGGAATGCTCCCTTAGAAAACGATTCACTACTTCAGGAGTTCCATTATAATTCCCATGAAATCGGCCGATCACATCAAAATAGGAATAACGACATATTTCACACAACCGTACCGGAGGATCCATGACAGTAAAATGACGTGTGATGAAAATATAGAAACCGGAACTTTTGAAAACCGAAAACAAACGACAATCACGGGTTTCTCCCATAATGAAATAGGGAAAAAAACAAAAGAGTATCGTTTACAATGTTATATTGCACGAAAAACAGATCCTTGAAACAAGACTGAGAGACCAATGAATCGTCCAATAATAACCCTTGAAAAGAACCCAGTAGTATTTTGATTGGAGGAGCGACATTAGTGGGAGGAGCAAATGCGCATTCAAGTAAATATTGTCACATTACGCAATGGGGCGGAGCCAAGTAAGATGAAAACAGACATACAAACGAACAAGAGCTACCTTGCGTGCCCATGGAAAGATACACACTAAACTTAGAAAAAGTCAAGACCTTCAATTCCTGAAATATTTTTTTTCTCTGTAAGTATGCATTAGCGACAATAATGTATTGAGAAGAAGTGTTTTGTTATCACGTGCTTTACTAGGAAAATATATTAATAAAATACATTTCCCAATTTGGTTGAATCCAAAACTTTACCAACGGCTTATTTGCAGTGGAAATAATGGTCAAATTCGTTAAAAGCGCACTATTTACTGTCGGAAAAGCGGTTTCCTATTGTAAATGTTGTCCCAGTTCTATAATTTTACCACGTGAATTCCTTGGGTTATGAAGCTGATATAGTTCTGCCTCTATGTTCTAAAATAGTACTGCTTTAGAATATACTCACAACTTTGCAACATCTCGACGAGTGTCCCTACGGCAGCCTTATCGCCAGACTGGAATCCTGACTCCTGCAGGAGGGCACAAACTACAGATGTCAAGATTTTTCGGCGAGGATTAGAGCTTGTTCCAGTTTCTGTTACACCGGGAGCTATCATCGCCATTTTCCTTGGCTTATTTCTGTCAACACTACTCGAAATAAGTTACAATACAGCCGACGTAAACAATAGGCACAGCTACGACTTCAGACTAAGACTAAGTTCCTCGTTGCTCTCTCCACAACACTGAATCTGTGATTGTGGGCACACTACTAGAAGACACTTTTAGTCGCACTTCACCTTTTTTCCTTCACGATGGAGTATTAAACTTGACAACAACCCATCAGCCATCACGAATTCCTGCGGTGTTTAATATTATTGTTATTAATTATTATTATTATTATTGTTGTTGTTGTTGTTGTTGTTGTTGTTGTTGTTGTTGTTGTTGTTGTTAATCCAGCTAGAACCGTATTTAGAAAGCAAAATGCTACAAGTCCAAGGGCTCTAACAGGGAATGCTTAAAAGAATAGCAAAATAAGAAACAGATTATCAAAGAGGACTAACATACACAAACATATTTTAAGATAGATAAGCAATGTTAAAGTGATAAGTAACAAGTAAAATAAGAAACGGGAAATGTCAACCTGTTCGACAAAAAGACAAATACATAAGATTTTAACTTCTGAAGT
>NC_090755.1:23044693-23077193 GCF_036898095.1 Palaemon carinicauda | reverse complement strand
ACTCAAACTTACATGAAGGCTCACACCACCATATAAATTATCTGTATAGCTTTCATCTGAAGGAAGCGTCTAATTAGAATACAGTTGACTTTTGACTGTAGGCATTTGGAGGGCTGTGCCTACAGCCTCAAGTATTCTAAGCCAGCCGTATTTGATGGAACCAACCTTGTACAAAACGAAAGCAACTACGGCCGGCTCATAAGCTCTGTAAGCATCGCCTTCCAAAGGCCTACACTCAACATTCAAAGAGATTCTGATTATATGCTCCCTTCTAGCAGAAAGTCCTATAGATAACCTCTGTGGTGGTGTATGGGCCTGCGTGTGTGTCAGTGTGTCTATGTACATAATGTATATTTGTATATGTATATGTATATATATATATATATATATATATATATATATATATATGTATATATATATATACATATATGTATATATATATATATATATATATATATATATATATATATATATATATATATATATATATATATATATATATATATATATATATATGCGTAAAAATCACAGGAAAACGTGATGCTCAGATGCAGAAGAACCATAGGGAAAATGAAAATACGAAATATACGATTAAGTCCTAACTAGTTTCGTGATACTTCTTCAGTCCTCTGAAGAAGTATCACGAAACTAGTCAGGACTTAATCGTATATTTTGTATTTTCATTTTCCCTGTGGTTCTTCTGCATATATATATATATATATATATATATATATATATATATATATATATATATATATATATATATATATATATATATATATATATATATATATATATATATATATATAAAGTATGAGTGTTGTAATTCAAGAGGTATTAGTTTGTTAAGCGTAGTTGGAAAAGTGTATGGTAGAGTAATGATTAATAGGGTCAAGGATAAAACAGAGAATGCAATCTTAGAAATACAGGGTGGTTTTAGAAGAGATAGGGGTTTTATGAATCAGATTTTTACAGTAAGGCAGATATGCAAGAAATATTTAGCAAAAGGTAAGGAGGTATATGTTGCGTTTATGGATCTGGAGAAAGCGTATGATAGAGTTTATGGGGAAACAATGTGGAATGTGATGAGGTTATATGGAGTTGGTGGAAAGTTGTTGCAAGCAGTGAAAAGTTTCTACAAAGGTAGTAAAGCATGTGTTAGGATAGGAAATGAAGTGAGTGATTGGTTTCCGGTGAGAGTGGGGCTGAGACAGGGATGTGTGATGTCACCATGTTGTTTAACTTGTATGTTGATGGAGTGGTGAGAGATGTGAATGCTCGAGTGCTTGGACGAGGATTAAAACTGGTAGACGAGAATGACCATGAATGGGAGGTAAATCAGTTGTTGTTTGCAGATGATACTGTACTGGTTGCAGACACAAAAGAGAAGCTTGGCTGATTAGTGACAGAATTTGGAAGAGTGTGTGAGAGAAGGAAGTTGAGAGTTAATGTGGGTAAGAGTAAGGTTATGAGATGTACGAGAACGGAAGGTGGTGCAAGGTTGAATGTCATGTTGAATGGAGAGTTACTTGAGGAGGTGGATCAGTTTAAGTACTTGGGGTCTGTTGTTGCAGCAAATGGTGGAGTGGAAGCAGATGTACGTCAGAGAGTGAATGAAGGTTGCAAAGTGTTGGGGGCAGTTAAGGGAGTAGTAAAAAATAGAGGGTTGGGCATGAATGTAAAAAGAGTTCTATATGAGAAAGTGATTGTACCAACTGTGATGTATGGATCGGAGTTGTGGGGAATGAAAGTGACGGAGAGACAGCAATTGAATGTGTTTGAGATGAAGTGTCTAAGGAGTATGGCTGGTGTATCTCGAGTAGATAGAGTTAGGAACGAAGTGGTGAGAGTGAGAACGGGTGTAAGAAATGAGTTAGCAGCTAGAGTGGATATGAATGTGTTGAGGTGGTTTGGCCATGTTGAGAGAATGGAAAATGGCTGTCTGCTAAAGAAGGTGATGAATGCAAGAGTTGATGGGAGAAGTACAAGAGGAAGGCCAAGGTTTGGGTGGATGGATGGAGTGAAGAAAGCTCTGGGTGATAGGAGGATAGATGTGAGAGAGGCAAGAGTGTGTGCTAGAAATAGGAATGAATGGTGAGCGATTGTGACGCAGTTCCGGTAGGCCCTGCTGCTGCCTCCGATGCCTTAGATGACCGTGAAGGTAGCAGCAGTAGGGGATTCAGCATTATGAAGCTTCATCTGTGGTGGAAAATGTGGGAGGGTGGGCTGTGGCACCCTAGCAGTACCAGCTGAACTCGGTTGAGTCCCTTGTTAGGCTGGAGGAACGGTAGAGAGTAGAGGTCCCCTTTTTTGTTTTGTTTCATTTGTTGATGTCGGCTACCCCCCAAAATTGGGGTAAGTGCATTGGTATATGTATGTATATAATCAACCATTATTTTCTTCATAATCTATGGGTCTTTGAAATTTGAAACAATTTTATCATTTTATTTTTAGTTTTTTTATAGAATTCATTTTCAAAATTATCAATCCTAATATTTTTCAATCCCTTATATATAAAAGGAATCTTAAACTTATAATAATAAATAATCTTTTTATGGTTGTTATGAACAATATAAATAAATAAAACGAATAATCATCGTTTCTTCAGCCAAAGGCTTTCACCTGAAAAAATAAAGACGCTAAAAAAAAACTAAGAGGATTCCTGTAGGAGACATACTTACGGCCTCTTGGGAGTTTTCACCGTACCATAGCAGTACCCCGGGCGGGAGTCACCTATAATTTGGAGAAATTTCATGGTTGATTGACTGATTGATTTGAGGTTTTTTGGCATCCTGACATCTAGGGTCATTGACGCCGATATCATTTATTATAAATAAACATTAAAAGTTTCTTCAATTAAAACCCATAAAAGCAAAGATGTCATTTTAAAAGTTAAATAGCTTTCAGTAGACCTGCCTCTGAGGTAAAGTTAGAAATACCGCTAGCATGGAAGGACTCATCATGTCCAAGAATCTTGGCAAGGATAAACCTGCCATCCTCAACTTAAGCCACAAACAGATATCTATTTCTTTCACTACTATATGTGGGGCATTCGGTCAAATAATGCGTCACTAGAGAAATTTCATGGCATTCTGTTAATTGTTGGCCCTGGTCATGAGGCTGTACATTTTATTCTTGAGTTCTGTGTGTGTGTGCATTATATCCACGAAAGGAAAGATGAAAATATTCGACTTGAAAGGAGTTAGTACTTTTGTATTATTAATGATATCAACGGATCCACAAAGTACTAACTCCAATTAAGTTTTTTCAACAGTAGATGTCTCCATGGAGAGCTACTGCTTACAGCATGCAAGTACCTTGGTCTTCTGAGCAGGATCAAGACCAGCTGCTGTGTTGGACTACCTAATGGCTCGTTGGTTGAGACCATCTTCAGATGAAAGTGGGAACATTGTCCCTTCTGTCTGGACAGACACAGCCTCGCCTTCTGTTGGCTTAACCCATTTATGGCACTATCAATTTCGAGGGAAGGGGAGCTCCAGACAACCAAGGTGAATTCCTTCTGTCTGTTACTCAAAGCTGTACAACCGGATAGTATGATGAGGACTTGTTTGCCTTGCAATCGCAAGGCGGTAGATCGGTCCCACTAAGGCCCGGGTATTTAAACTGTGTACCGGGGAAGTTACCAATGTGATTGGCCACAACGGTGGGGGATTTGGGTTGCCCAGCTGACATTCTGGTGAGCATTTCTTCAGGAGAAATTGGAACTGAAACCAGACCCCTATATTATTTAACCTTTATCTAGAACCACAATCTATACTTTACTAATAACCTTTCTTACCTCTTTGAGCTGTAGTTGTTGATGTTGTTGTTGTTACTAGCAAAGCTAAAACCCTAGTTGGAAAAGCAAGATGCTATAAGTCCAAGGGCTCCAACAGGGAAAAATAGCCCAGTGAGGATAGGAGATAAGGAAATAGATAAACGATCTGAGAAATAATGAATAATTAAAATAAAATATTTTAAAAACAGTAACATCAAAACAGATATTTCATATGTACGTACATACATATACCAAAGGCACTTCCCCCAATTTTGGGGGGTAGCCGACATCAACAATGAAGACAAAACAAAAAGGGGACCTCTACTCTCTACGTTCCTCCAGCCTAACCAGGGACTCAGCTGAGTTCAGCTGGTACTGCTTGGGTGCCACAGCCCAACCTCCCACATTATCCACCATAGATGAAGCTTCATAATGCTGAATCCCCTACTGCTGCTACCCCCGCGGTCATCTAAGGCACCGGAGGAAGCAGCAGGGCCTACCAGAACTGCGTCAAAATCGCTCGCCATTCATTCCTATTTCTAGCACACTCTCTTGCCTCTCTCACATCTATCCTCCTATCACCCAGAGCTTTCTTCACACCATCCATCCACCCAAACCTTGGCCTTCCTCTTGTACTTCTCCCATCAACTCTTGCATTCATCACCTTCTTTAGCAGACAGCCATTTTCCATTCTCTCAACATGGCCAAACCACCTCAACACATTCATATCCACTCTAGCTGCTAACTCATTTCTTACACCCGTTCTCACCCTCACCACTTCGTTCCTAACCCTATCTACTCGAGATACACCAGCCATACTCCTTAGACACTTCATCTCAAACACATTCAATTTCGGTCTCTCCATCACTTTCATTCCCCACAACTCCGATCCATACATCACAGTTGGTACAATCACTTTCTCATATAGAACTATCTTTACATTCATGACCAACCCTCTATTTTTTACTACTCCTTTAACTGCCCCCAACACTTTGCAACCTTCATTCACTCTCTGACGTACATCTGCTTCCACTCCACCATTTGCTGCAACAACAGACCCCAATTACTTAAACTGATCCACCTCCTCAAGTAACTCTCCATTCAACATGACATTCAACCTTGCACCACCTTCCCTTCTCGTACATCTCATAACCTTACTCTTACCCACATTAACTCTCAACTTCCTTCTCTCACACACCCTACCAAATTCTGTCACTAGTCGGTCAAGCTTCTCTTCTGTGTCTGCTACCAGTACAGTATCATCCGCAAACAACAACTGATTTACCTCCCATTCATGATCATTCTCGCCTACCAGTTTTAAACCTCGTCCAAGCACTCGAGCATTCACCTCTCTCACCACTCCATCAACATACAAGTTAAACAACCACGGCGACATCACACATCCCTGTCTCAGCCCCACTCTCACCGGAAACCAATCGCTCACTTCATTTCCTATTCTAACACATGCTTTACTACCTTTGTACAAACTTTTCACTCTTTGCAACAACCTTCCACCAACTCCATATAACCTCATCACATTCCACATTGCTTCCCTATCAACTCTTATCATATGCTTTCTCCAGATCCATAAACGCAACATACACCTCCTTACCTTTTGCTAAATATTTCTCGCATATCTGCCTAACTGTAAAAATCTGATTCATAAAACCCCTACCTCTTCTAAAACCACCCTGTACTTCCAAGATTGCATTCTCTGTTTTATCCTTAATCCAATTAATCATTACTCTACCATACACTTTTTCAACTACACTCAACAAACTAATACCTCTTGAATTACAACACTCATGCACATCTCCCTTACCCTTATATAGTGGTACAATACATGCACAAACCCAATCTACTGGTACCATTGACAACACAAAACACATATTAAACAATCTCACCAACCATTCAAGTACAGTCACACCCCCTTCCTTCAACATCTCAGCTTTCACACCATCCATACCAGATGCTTTTCCTACTCTCGTTTCATCTAGTGCTCTCCTCACTTCCTCTATTGTAATCTCTCTCTCATTCTCATCTCCCATCACTGGCACCTCAACACCTGGAACAGCAATTATATCTGCCTCCCTATTATCCTCAACATTCAGCAAACTTTCAAAATATTCCGCACACCTTTTCCTTGCCTCCTCTCCTTTTAACAACCTTCCATTTCCATCTTTCACTGTCTCTTCAATTCTTGCGCCAGCCTTCCTTACTCTCTTCACTTCTTTCCAAAACTTCTTCTTATTCTCTTCATATGACTGATCCAATCCCTGACCCCACCTCAGGTCAGCTGCCCTCTTTGCCTCACGTACCTTGCGCTTTACTTCCACATTTATCTCTCTATATTTTTCATACTTCTCTATACTATTACTCTGCAGCCATTCTTCAAAAGCCCTCTTTTTCTCTTCCACTTTTACCTTCACTCCTTCATTCCACCATTCACTGCCCTTCCTCATGCTGCCTCCAACAACCTTCTTGCCACATACATCACTTGCAATCCCAACAAAATTTTCTTTTGCTAACTTCCACTCCTCCTCTAAATTACCAGTTTCTCTTACTCTCACCTCGTCATATGCCATTTTCAACCTTTCCTGATATCTACTTTTTACCCCCGGTTTTATTAGATCTTCAACCCTCACTAGCTCCCTTTTACATCCACCTACTCTAATCCCCCACTCTTTTGCTACAACTAATTTTCCTTCCACCAAAAAAATTATCAGACATACCGTTAGCCATACCCCTAAACACGTGCACGTCTTTCAATCTTCCAAACATTCTTTTAGTTATCAACACATAATCCATCAATGACCTTTCTACTACTCTTCCATTTGCCACTCTTACCCATGTATACTTATTTTTATCTTTCTTTTTAAAAAAGCTAGCACTTATTACCATCTCTTGTTCAACACACATATCTACCAGTCTCTCACCACTCTCATTTTCACCTGGTACGCCATACTTCCCAATGACACCTACCTCTCCAGCGCCCACTCTAGCATTTAAGTCACCCATGACAACTACATAATTCCTCCTACCCAGTCCTTCTACACACCTAGTTAATTCATTCCAGAACTCATTCCGCTCTTCTTCACTTTTCTCACTACCTGGCCCATACTCACTGACAAACACCCAACATTCCCTACCCAACCTAACCCTTACCCACATTAACCTAGATGATATCTCCTTCCATTCCACTACTTTACCTGTCATCCATTCACTCAGCAATAAAGCCACACCCTCTCTCGCTCTTCCCCTTTCAATCCCAGACACTCTACCAGACATTTCACCAAACATCACTTCACTCTTTCCTTTCATCTTTGTCTCACACAAGGCCAGTACATCCATCCTTCTACTTCTAAACATACTTCCAATCTCACATCTTTTACTCTCTATCGTACTACATCCACGCACATTCAAACACCCCAAAACTAGAGTGCGGGGAGCAGTCACTCTCCCCCCAGCTCCATCTCCTTGATAATTTCATATGTAAACTATCAAAAAGACTTATGTCAGCCTGTTCAACATAAAAACATAAATAAGATGTTTTGGACTAATACAGGATAAATTGTTTGGTTGGGGTTACACAGCCCGGCACTTTAATCACAAAATTCATTGATTGATTTAAAGTTTTCAGACATCCGGACATCTAAGGTCATTGATGCTGATATCATTTTATATAAAAATGATTAGAATATTCAATTAAAATCATAAACGTTGACTGTCATTATAGAAGTTAAATAGTTTTCAGAAGACCTACTTCTGAAATATATCTAAAAATGCCGCTCGCATAGTATGACACATCATGTCCAAGAATCTTGGCAAGGATGAACCTGCCATCCTCACCTCCAGCCTCAAACAGATATCTATTTCTTAAGTTATTATAATTAGGGAATTCGGTCAACAAATGTCTCACTGTTAAAGGTACTAAACAGTTGCCGCAATACGGTTGGTGTTGGCCCTTCAGCAGGAACTCGTGTGTCAATCAAGTGTGACCAATACAGACGACGACAAAGAGTCGTCTCCCATTTTCGGGGCATCATGTTATACCTCCAAAGAGATATGACATTTTTTTTTCTCTCATTTTATTGCCATTTAGATTATCCCAGTGCTGTTGCCATTTATTACAAAAGAATTTCTTGATGTTAGGTGGGAAATCATTACAAGGAATGGGATACCTTCTTGGTATTCTTCGCCAGTAAATTCTCAGACACACCTACATGTGCTGGAACCCAACAAAGTCGAACCATTATACCTCTCTGTCCAATAATAAAAAGCCATTCTAAAATCTTTAAAACTAGAGGGTTACTAAAATTAAAAACTACAGCTTGAAGAACACTCCTTGCATCACTAAAAATGGTAAGATTACCCTCCTTCTCCAAAGCTATTTTCTCAATAGCGGTTAGTATGCCATACAGTTCGGCAGTAGATATGGAAGCTGTTAGAAGAAGAGCACCTCTACAATTGAAACCATTACTATGTACTCCAAATCCAACGCCAGCATCAGATTTGGAGCCATCGGTATATATAAAAGTCGATCCCCTATGTTCTGTAACATGTTCCATAAAAAGAGACCTGGATTCTAAGTCAGTCATATTCTTCTTAACTCCAATAAAGTATTTACAAAAAGATACCTCAGGTAATTTCCATGGAGGCATTGATGATACCTTAAATGGATGCACCTTAATTCTAATTATATCAAGACCGTTTAATAATTGTTTCACCCGAAAGCCATATGGTTGAGGAGATTTTGGGTGCAACTCAAAAGTATGTTGAGTGCCTTACAAGGCTTGCAGTCTCAAAGGCTAAAGAATTAGGGAGTTTGCAACCTTAACCAATACGAATAATAGAAGACATTCGGTTAAGGTCTAGAGGCAACTCTCCAGCATCAACAAGGGGACTTGGGATAGGTGAGGTTCTAAATGCTCCTGTGGGCAACCTAATACCAGCATGATGCATTGAATCTAATATTTTTAACCGGCTTGGGGTGGCTGAAGTGTTTATTTCATATCCATAACTAATTTTGGAAAAAATCAAGGCCTTGTACAATTTTAAAATAGTATTGCGGTCTGGCCCCCATGATGTATGGGACAATGCTTTTAAAAGATTCAGAGCCTCTAGACATTTAGCTTTTAA
This sequence comes from Palaemon carinicauda, assembly GCF_036898095.1. Taxonomy (NCBI): domain Eukaryota; kingdom Metazoa; phylum Arthropoda; class Malacostraca; order Decapoda; family Palaemonidae; genus Palaemon; species Palaemon carinicauda. The sequence goes on along the minus strand of NC_090755.1, from coordinate 23,068,276 downwards.
TGCTTTTAAGTGAGAAACCCATGTAAGTCTACAATCAAATATCAAACCTAAAAATTTAGCTTCACTTACACATGGGACCCGTTGACCTTCAATGTATATATCTGGGTCTGGGTGTGCTCCCCGGATATGAGAGAAATGGAAAATAGTAATTTTATTTGTCGAGAACTTGAATCCATTCATATCGACCCACTGCATAATTGTGTCAATTGAGAGTTGTATTTTTCTCTAAACCATTGCCATTCTAGCTCCAGTAAATATGGAGAGATCATCCACAAATAATGTTGAGAGAACATCCCGGGGATAGATTGAGGATATCCCATTAATTGCTAGTGCAAAAACGGTCACACTCAGCACACTACCCTGAGGAGCTCCTTCTTCCTGGCACTTACTCTATGATAGTTTTCCCCACTCTCACTTGAAAAACTCATGAATTCTTTTAAGTATACCATATCTCCAAGTGGTATCATATGCCTTTTCAAGGTAAAAAAAGACGGTCACATGGTGCAGTTTGGGAGCAAAGGCTTCACAAATAGAAGACTCAAGTCGTATCAACACATCAGTCGTTGAGTGCATTTTTCTGAATCCACACTGAATGGGTGATAAAATACCCTTCTTTTCAAGGTACCACATCAGTCTTACATTGACCATCTTCTCCATGATTTTACATACACAAGATGTCAAAGCAATTGACCTATAATTTGCTGCTAAAAACTTGTCCTTACCGAGTTTTAAGAAGGCTAAAATAATGGCTAGTTCCCAAACACTTGGATAACTATGATCATGCCATATTCTATTAATAATGCTTGAAATAAATAACTTTGTATTAAAAGGCACATGTTTAATCATTGAATATGGAATTCCATCGGGTCGAGGGGCTGTATCATTACAATTCTCTTTCAGTAAAAGGAGAATTATACAACTCTTCACTTCTTGTTCGAAAATTTAAAATTTACTTTTCTTCGATGGCCCTATACTGGTGACCAGGAGCTCCTTCACACTTGCATGATACATTTGAAAAATTATCAGCCAGGGCATTGCTAACATCATTTGCTTCAGTCATATACTGACTGTTCACCTTCAACACTGGTGGTGGGTTCAGGGTAAATTTGCTGACAATCTTTTTTATTTTCCTCCACACTGCAGATGGTGGTGTTCTACTGTTAATGGAGGAAACAAAAGACACCCATGACTGGCGCCTAGCTTCCTTCATGGCACGACAGAACTGTGCTCTACATTTCTTGTATATAATCAAATTGCCCTCAGTGCCGTGTCTGGGCAGTCGAGTTAAAGACCTTCTTGTGGCTCTGTGCAGGGCAGTTAGTTCTGAAGACCACCAGGGGGACTGGTCATCGTTTGAATAACCCTGTTGATTTGGGAATTGAATTAACTCCTGCTGTATGAAGGGTTCCATTCAGTGAGTCCATGGCATAATCAATATTTTTAAACTGTTCTGCATTTCCTTCAATTTCACTTAGCTCACGAAATCTATACCAGTCCGCCTTACCAAGATTCCATCGTGGAGATCTTTGTAAAGGTGGACCTTTGTTGCTGTTTATAATGATTGTTGCATGATCACTAGTATGGCAATCATCTAATGTCCTCCAATCAAAATCAAGGAGGCAGTTTGAGCATGCAATTGAAAGGTCAATGCATGACAAGGTACCTGTCTGAACATGGAAGTGTGTGGGCTCTCCTGTATTAAGGAGTTCGACATCCTCGTTTTCCACAATTGATGACTTAATATTGCCCCTGGTGTTTGCTAAAACATCACCCCACAAAGGATGTCTACCATTCAAATATCCAAGTAAAAGAAAAGATTGAGGTAGCTGTTGAATCACCTCTACTAAATCATCATACAAAATGTTATCATTTGGAGGAAAGTATAGCGACCAGATTGTATATTTTCTCCCTAGATCAATCTGTACAACCACTGCCTGCAGAGGTGTACAGACAGATAAAGGTATTTGGGGAACATCTCGACAAACGTATATGAGACTTCCGCCATGGCTCCCTACTCTGTAATCATAAGGTGTCCTGTAGCTAATATATTGGCGAGGACAAGGGGTATTAGCATCGAGCTTGCTCTCCTGTAGACATACAATTATGGGGGAATGCTCGTGAATTAAGAGCTTAAGTTCCTCATATTTGGCCCTCAAACGCCGACAATTCCATTGCAAAATGGAGGAAAAAACTATGTATTATTTTCTGGAAGACATCTTTGATGAGGTCTTCCCATTAAAAGTTTTTGATTTGGAAATATTTTCTGTAGGCTTCTTAAGTGTGGGTCTTGATAAGTTAGGTTTTATATTAGCCTTTTCAGTGTTCTTCTTACTTATTTCTTGTGGGGGATAGTGGACCTCAACTTGAATTTTGGATTGATTCAAGAAGTTTTCCCGTTGTTCTGAAATATCAACAGGCAAAACATCATATCTATTTGCTGTCATAACTCTGGTGTTTTTAATGGATGGCAGTGAGAGAGATGGAGGTCTCTCTCTTTTCCTATTGACAGGTGGTGATTTCTTAGGTTTTAGTGTCTTCCCCACTACAGGTGCACCTGATAACTCTGTTTTATGTGGAACCTCCATCAAATCAGGTGAAGATATAGCCTGAGAGAGGTTAGTATTATTATTTGCAGTGGGGGACAAAGGTTTATTAGAGGTGAACAAAGCCTTATGTGATATTCTTGCCTAATCCTCTAGAATTCTATCAGAAGATGGCGAATTTCTTTTCCGGGGAATAGAGACAGTAATAGGTGGGATGGATGGCTCTTGCCTCATTTTTCCTCCTGATTTGAATACCTTTGCATAACTTGCTGATTTACTCCATAGTCTCTTAGCATACCCCACACTTATGTGTTCCATACTGGATTTATTGAGAGCAGCCTCTTCCAACTTATATTGCTGGCAGCTCCTATCAGTAGATTTATGATTCAAATTACAGTTTATACAATTGGCCTCTAGTGTTCATTCTCCATGGTAAACATTGGAGCAAGTACTACACATTTTATCATTCTTGCAAACTTTAGATGGATGCCCAGATCTAAAGCAATTAGAACATTGCAGCGGCTTCTGCTTAAAAGTTCAAACTTTAATTCGTTCATTTTCTATGTAAATGTGGAAAGGTACATCAGCATCCTGGAAAGTAAGGATAATCATTGACGTTCCAGGGACTTAATGCACTTTCCATACAGTTAAAGGACACATGGCCAATATCTCCTCTTCTGTAAACTCATATGTCTCTATTAAAAACTACTCCCCTTCCATAACTGAAGTTTAGATGGGGTTTTACATCCAGCTTTATGTCATCATTCTCTGTATTTAAATTGCAAAGTATAACAGATTGAGTTTCTGATTTGGCACTTATGAGGAAACTGTTCTTTTCAAACCGAGATATATCTCCTGGTGCGATGGTACCTACTTTCTTTTGAAGAAGTTTACATATCTTAAAATAATTTCCAGTACTCCCTTTTGACTGAGCAACAAGCCACTTTGGTGAATTGGCTTTCTTTGGGAGGGTATAACTACCTCTATACCTTTATCAATCCAATCTGCAGGTTTGTATACATGTAGATCCTTAGGTACCCGATCCCAAAGAGCACCCTTGAATTTCAAATTATTGATTTTAATATTCATGATATTACTGATTGCATTGAATGCTTCATGATTATCAAATGTTATCCATGAATCCCATTTGTCACCTTCAGGCCTCATTCTAATTTCCCTGATGTGACCATAACACTGAAATGATTTATACAGCACATCATAATCGGTTTCTATGGGAATCTGAGAGACATGAAGGATTCGCAAATTCTCCACGTCACCCAAATTACTTTGTTTTTGAGCATTAGTAGAATGGTCCTTTAGAGTTTCCAGGTCGTCAATAGAGGGGTTAGTTTTTAAAGTAGCAGCAAGCAAGGTTTGCCACCTCTTATCGGAGGATGTCAGTCCTCCTATTCCATGTGGCCCAACACGAGAAGAGGCTTCAGCGGGAACCAGGGGCTGCCTCTCTTTAGGAGGGCGTACACTGGGTTAGTTAGCCCCTCCCATGGACGACTCCAGTGCCTAGTGTCACCCATTACCCGCAAATATGAGCAATTTAAAACCAGATCACTGGAGCCTGACTCTTAACAGATTTGGTCTGCACCCAATGGGGTCTGCCAGAGGGTGGTGGCATCTAAATTTGTACAGGTTGAGATGGTATGCCATCCATCCCACCCTGTGCCAAATCCAAAGAAGCAGTCAAAACCAAAGTCATACAAGCCAAAGTCGTCAACAAGTTCATGGCCAAGAGGAAGTAATCATAAGAAAGGAGAGACAGAGCTGACTGATTTAGTTGGATCAACAATTGGGCACCGAGATCCAGTGGGAAAGCAGTTCCAACTGTTCATTAGAGCCTAGCTGCTAATCCCTAAGCCCCCCCCCACCATCACACCCCCCCCCCCCATCCTCGTCAAGGCTTCAGCATCTGGGGGGCCAAGTTGTGGAATGATCTTCCTAATCAGGTAGTTGAATCAGTAGAACTTCAAAAGTTCAAACTCGCAGCAGAGTTTTCATGTTGAACAGGCTTACATAAGTCCTTTTATAGTTTATATATCAAATATCTGTTCTAATGTTGTTAATATTTTTAAAATATTCTACTTTAATTTTCATTACTTCTTATATCGTTTATTTATTTCCTTATTTCCTTTCCTCACTGGGCTATTTTTCCCTGTTGGAGCTCTTGGGCTTAGAGCATTTTGCTTTTTCAACTAGGGCTGTAGCTTAGCTAGTATTAATAATAGTTTCTTCTCACTTTAGTCCCTCCATGAGACCAATTAATATATGTCAAGGGTTTTAAAAACGAGAAACACAAGCTAAAATCATGGCTCAGAGCGAGTGGTGAACAGAGGTCCGCACAAAACACGTCTTCACTCGGTGACGCCTAAACAAGCTATTTGAAAAAGATAATTAGTTCAATGCATGTTTTCCAATCTAAACAATTATAATTATGACCATGTTATGCTCCTCTTAGCAATGTCACTGCAGTAGGATGTATAGTATTAATAATCAGACAATTAAAATACAGTACATGAACTACAATAACCAAACTTAGTGTATGGTATATTCATTACTTTAACAGTGACATTAAATTAAAATAAACATACAAATCAATTCCAATGAAACGCACATGTACATTGTAGATAAATATTTAAATGTATACAGAAGACTTTATGAATGTCCATGGAATAAAAAATCCAGATAGGTTATGACATGGCTCTTTTAACCAAATAATATCAAATAAAATCACAGATTTATAAGCCCCCTGACAAGGTCGCGGTAGGTTCTCTTCAAGTGTTTTTGGTATGTTACGGATGAACAAAATATAATCAGAAGGTGGTGCTAAGATCACGCTTTATATGTGTATTCAAATTGTCCAGTGGACTAAACTATGATAAGGCAGGGATAACCTCACACCTACTTTAACGGATGCTAAACATACCATTCATCGAGTATCCACTGATCATGCTGCATTCAGGATGGTAAGCACCTGGGTCTGGATGAGGTTCTGGAGGAAGTATCTGTTGGGGGTACAGCAAGTACCTCATTAGGGGGGTTGCTCTCACTTGAGTGTGGAGAAAGTGGTACTAACCCCAAAGAATTCTTTAGATATTGCATGGTACAGGGGTGGCAGGATTGATTGATTGATTATTAGGTATTATCTGACATCGTAACAGCAGAGGTCATTGATGCCAAAGAATATAGTTAATGATTATTATATATCTTATTTCAACTCATGATTAAATCTTATTAAATAAACCAGTATCCATAAGAAATTTAAAAAGGCAATCAACATTGCATTCAGGTCCCAAAATTTTAGATAGTATGTAAATGCCACTGCTATCTTTACAATTATGAAAATGGCGTAATCTCTCGGTCAAGTAACTTGGACACTCGGTTAATATATGTTTCACAGTCAGTGGCGCCAAGCAATCTTCACAGAATGGCTGATGTTCTCCACTCATCAAAACGCTGTGGTCAACATGGTGTGACTGATTCTCATTCGGAACAGTACCACTTCTCTTGACCTTTGCATGTCAAAATATGCCCCTGGACGAGATGATTTAACAATTTCACTCATTTTTTGATTTTCCCACTCCCACTAAAAGTTCCAAGTTTTTCTAAGTACGGACTGAATTACAGGGTGCATATCTTTTGCAGTTAGCAAAAAGTTATTTCTTATACAGCTATGAACTGCCCCCTTTGCCAGAGAGTCCGCTTTGTCATTTCCCTTTATATCGACATGAGCAGGAACCCAACAAAAGTTAATATTCTTACCTCTATTTCCCAGTATATATAGCCATTCAAGAATTTCGATTATTATTGGGTGCAATGAATTAAAAAGGTTCATTGCCATCAATACACCCAAGGAGTCGCTATAAATAACAATCTTTATGAGGTAGCTGGAAGATATCCTTGACTGTCATTAAAATAGCATAGCATTTAGCTGTAAAAATGGATGCTTGTTTAGGTAATCTAATACTTCGATTGAAATTTGGAAAACATCCAAAATCCAACACCAGCGCTGGACTTGGATCCATCCGTAAAAACAAAAACAGGGTCCTTATGGCATTCTATGTGCTCCAAGAAAGTAACTTTCATTATCTCCTAGGATGTTTCTCATCTTGAATCTAATATATATTTACAGAAATCTACAGAGGGTAGATTCCATGGAGGTACTTTAGAGTACTCTACAGGTAAAATTTTACCCTTGGGGATTTCAAAGTCCTCCAAGGTTCTTAAAGCTCTATACCCTAACGGTTTAGGGTATCTAGGATGATTATCATAAAAACTAGTACATTTTAAATTAATTACCATTCCATATGTGAGTGACTTTGGCAGCTCCTGAAGTCTAAACCAGTATCGAACCAGCAATGACTGGCGGTGAAGCTCGATAGGCATTTCACAAGCATCTACTAACAGACTAGATATGGGAGATGACTTAAAAGCTCCACTGGCTAGTCTTATTTCAGCATTGTGTACAGAGCCTAACAATGCCAATGTTGTTTTTGTTGCTGAGGAATATATTTCACATCCATATGCAACTTTAGATGCAATTAATGCTTTGTAAAGCATTAGAAGGTGGTTTTGATCAGCACCCCCAAGAAGTATGGTCTCATATTTGCAAGAAATTCTTTTCCCATATATGTATAAGTCAGGGTCCGGATGAATACCTCTTATACGGCAGAAATGCATCGCCGCAGTTTTCGAAGCTGAAAACTTGAATCCTCGTTTGGCAGCCCATTCTGCTACCCTATTAATAGTTAGATGAATCTTTCTTTCGGCAACAGCCATTCGTGATGCTGCAAATGAGATAGAGAGGTCATCGACAAATAGGGTGTGCATAACATCATGAGGGATTACGTTACTAATACCATTTATGGATAAGGCAAATAATGTTACACTAAGGACACTGCCTTGTGGAATGCCTTTTTCTTGATTATGAATTGATGAGAATGTATTTCTTACTCTAACTTTAAATTGACGGTTACTCAGGAACGATCTAATAAACATTGGCAGTTCCCCTCTCAAGCCAATTTCATGAATGGTTTGAAGAATACCATGTCTCCAAGTGGTATCGTATGCCTTCTCCAAGTCAAAGAAAATAGATATGTGATGCTTTTTGCCGGCAAAAGCTTCACAAATTGATGCCTATAATCTTGCTAAGACATCAATGCAGGATCGCATTCATCAGAAGCCACACTGTGAGGGGTTAAGAAGTCCTTTCTGTTCTAAAACCCATACCAGTCGAACATTCACCATCTTTTCCATCAATTTACATATACAAGATGTTAATGCAATCGGCCGATAGTTGGTCATAATTTTGCTATCTTTTCCAGGTTTCAAAAAGGCTAAAATTATACAAATGCTACAAATATTAGGGAATAGACTCTCTTTCCAAATTCTTTTGATGATACTGAGTAAAAAATTTTTAGTTTCTATGGGTAAATGTTTAATCATTGAATAGGTGATATTATCAATTCCAGGGGCCGAATCATTACACGTAGACAAGGCTGACAAAAGCTCTTTCATGCTAAAAGGCAAATTATAAGATTCTATTCTTATAGCTCCAAAGTCGAGAGGGCGATTCTCTTCTTGTATACATTGTTGGTGATAAATAGATGTAAGATTTTTTTAGGAGATTTTTGAAAAATGATCTGCAAATGCATCACTTACATTCTCTGAATTTTGTAATATTTGACCGTTACATTCAATTACAGGTGATGGGAAAGGTATGTTTCCCAGTAATCTTTCTTATTTTTGTCCAGACCTTTGTTAAGTTAGTCTTCCAATTAATTTTGGATATAAAGTTTATCCAAGACTGGCGCTTAGCCAGTTTGATTTGGTATCTAAACTTGGCTCTTGCTTTCTTATAACAAATTAAGTAATAATTACAAGGATGACGCCGATATCGAGTAAATGCAGCTCTCATAGCTTTACGAGTTATTCGACATTGAATATTCCATCAAAGGACCGGTTTTCGTGCAAACTGACCTGTAGTTCGAGGAATTGACTTATTACTGGCATCTATAATGATTTATTAAAAAACTCAAGGGCTTCCTCCACAGTGAGAAAATTATCAGCATCAATTTCTAACAATGTAAGCACAGTAAACAACGCCCAATTAGCTTTATCAATTACCCATCTTGGAGATCTTGGGGCAGCTGTTTCATCAACTAATTCAATTACGGTTGGAAAATGGTCACTTCCAATACCTTCGTCCAATACTTCCCATGAAAAATCTAAAAAGCACTCAGGAGTGCATAATGAGATATCTATACATGAAAGGGTTCCATTTTGTACATGAAAATGTGTTGGTGCTCCAGTATGCAAAACAGCAAGCTCTTTCTCTTCAATGAAAGAAATAATTTGATTGCCTCAGGAGTTGGAAATAATATCCCCCACATAGGATGTCTCCCGTTAAAGTCTCCCAAGAGTAAAAATGGCTAAAGGTGCGTTTACACGATCGAACTATGTTCGACGGACAAAATTGTTACCATATCACAGGAGAGGCAGGATGACGTTATAAGCGGATATGGCAACAAGCAGTGGTACCAGATGAGGGTGTTTACCACCGTTTCGAATCTGCTCACAAGGCATAGACCGGTGGACAACGTTCGAAGGTGAAGTCCGTTGGTAACTCAAGCATTTAATTCAGTGTGTGGCCTTGGACGACTGATGCAGTACATCACTACCATGGTACACAGGAAAAAAAAAACAAGGCCAAAAAAATTGCATTATGCAGTATGATCATTGCTGTACTCTGTGAGGAGGAGAGGAGGAGATGCCAAGAAGGGAATGGTGCAAGAACTGGTTGCACAAACGAAATGAAAGGGGAAGCCATGCAACCATTTTCCAAGAATTGAAAACTGGCTATAAATCGGACTTCACGAACTATATGCGCATGGACCCAAATACTTTCTACGATTTACTGGAAAAGGTTAAACCTGTTATAACCAAGCAGGACACCTGTATGAGGGAGAGCATTTCCCCCGTAAAAACGAAAAAATAAATAAATGAGGAAGTTAAATCAAATAGAATTATCATAATATTATTCAAAACAATAACGAACTAAAAACACGACATTCGTAAACGCAATAAGACCACAAACTAAAGAAAAGAAGAAACATCAAGTTGACGAAAAGAAGACTTGGAACAGGGTGCCAACAGATATTTGCTTTAAAGGAAGAAAATGGAAATATTATCAACAAAAGAGATGGAGTGATAAAAGTTGCAGAGGATTTCTATACAATGCTATGCAATAGTGATATAAGAAATAACTTTGCTAATAGAAGAAATGAAACACCTGAGCCGGTACCTAAAGCAATAGCAGAAAAAAAAAAACATTAAAAGACAGGAAAAGTCAAAGCCAAAGGCGACCTAACAATTGATTTAATAATAGATGGAGGATATTTCTTAGTAGTAAATCTGGCTGAATAAAAAAATAAAAAAATAAAAAATCAAGACTACTTTATACCTTCAGCTTGATAAAAATAAATATCATTACATTATTTCTCAAAAAGAGAGACAAAAGACCTGAAATATTACCGCCAAAAATAGATTACTCTCAGTAAGATATGAAATACTTACAAAGATCATATTAGGTTAAATGGAAAGAAGACTAGACTTTAATCAGCCAAGAGAGCAGGCAAGTTTTAAAAGTGGATATTCAACAACAGACCATATCCATGTAATTAGCCACCTAATGGAAAAATCAACTGAGTATGACAAACCATTATGAATGTCATAAAAAGATTATGAGAAAGTTTTTGATTCTGTAAATAATGAAAGTCCTTCAAAGACGAAGAATACTTATGTCAAAATACTTGAAGATATCTATACGAGTAGTACAGCAATCATAAAGATACATAAATTTAGTTGAAAAATTCTGAATGAGATAAAGTTAGTCAAGAAGACCCTATCTCTCCTAAATTATTCACGGAGTGCCTAGAAGTTTTTAAAAATTTAGATTGGGAAAATGTAGGGATTAACATTAATGGGGAAAAACTCAACAACTTAAGATTTGCCGACAACTTAATCCTACTTAGTAAGTCATGCAAGGCATTAAAAATAATGATTAAAGATTTGAATATAGAAAGCAGAAATGTAGGACTGAAAATGAATATGAGCAAAACTAAGATAATATTCAATGAAAATACAGAGACAACAAATAAGGGTTAAGGACGAACTTCCAGAGATTGTTAATGAATATACGTACTTGGGACAGACAGTAAGTGTTTTCACAGGATAGGAGACCGAAATTAAAAGAAGGATATGCATGGGATGAAGAGCTATTGGTAAACAAAAAGAGGTTACGAAAAGTAGAATGCCACTTTCTCTAAAAAGAAAAGTATTTAATCAGAGATAGAAAAAGAGCAACGTGGATAGGAAAGTAAACTAAAGTAGAGGATATTCTAACAACATATAACAAAATGAAATGGACATGGCGTATAATGAAAAGGATATGAAATATGGAATAAAAGAAAAAAAAACAGCATGGGTCCCTAGAGATTGCAAACGGAAAATTGGAAAGAAGAGAAGACTATGGATTCATGAGATCAGAGAATTTGCTGGTGAATATATATATATATATATATATATATATATATATATATATATATATATATATATATATATATATATACATATATATATATATATATATATATATATATATATATATATATATATATATATATATATGAATATACATAATATATTAAACACACACACACACACACACACACATATATATATATATATATATATATATATATATATATATATATATATATATATATATATATATATATATATGTATATATATATATATATATATATATATATATATATATATATATATATATATATATATATATATATATATATATATATATATATATATATATATGTATATATGGGGATGGGACCATTCGTCGCTGCCGATTCGCCGCCGACAGTTAGCCACTGACAGTTAGCCACCGCCGATTCGCCTCTGACGCCATTTCACCACCGCCGATTCGCCACCAGCGAAAGGATAAGGGCTCCCATTATAAGCATATGGGGCAATCGTTTTTTTTTTTTTTTTTTTTTTTTTTTTTTTGCCGGATAACTCTGAAAATTTAATCATTTGATAATTTCATAGTTTTACAAGGTCCTTTGCTTAGATTGTTTACAAGCATAACAAGTCTGTTTACTTTTCTATTTAAAAAAATAGTAAATATTTTCTTAATATTTTTATCAGTCTTCCTCAAGCCCTCAAAATGGAAACAGATATTCTTTCCAATCGGAAAAGAGAAATTTCACCACGATGGTTTTATTTACGCTTTTGATAAATCATCCAAGAGTGATCGAAACATCAAATTTTGGCGCTGCGAACAAAGGGGAAGATGCAATGGACGGATCCTCACCAGGATTAGCAATGTGATAAAGAAAATAAATGAACACACTCATTCGGCCTCTGCAGCAAGTGTACAAGTTGCTAAGGTAAAAGTAAATTTAAAACGCTGTGCAGAAGAATCACAAGAAGTACCTAGTGTTCTTATAAATGAATGTTTATCTGGTGTGCCTTTATCAGTGCAAGCAACATTACCAACGTTGTACAGCATGAAGAATATAATTAGACGAAAAAGAAATGATATTGTATCCCCATGATAAAGGGTCGCAATATGAAACTACTTTAAATGATGAAGATCGAACAAATAACCACGCAGAAGCTGCTCATCGCAGAATTACTTTTGAACTTGGAGCTAACCACCCAACCATATGGAAATTTATAGAAACTCTAATGAAATTACAAAAGGGATGAGATCTACTGTATATATGGAACAACTGATAGCAGGACGCAGACCACCAATAGAGTTGAAAAAATATAGAAGCGCTGATGAAAGATTAAAGAAAATTGTTCTCGAGTACAACAATGAAAGAGACGCTTTGGAATATCTCAAAGGAATAGCCCATTAATATCAAATGAACTAAAGTTTATATTTTTTTTAGGTGCAAACCAATATAATTTCTTTACTTGTTAGTTAACAATAAAATGTTTGAATTGCTTTCAACTTTTTTTACATAATAAAATGTTTATTATTTACATTTCTTTTATTTACACTTTGCAGTAAAATAGTTAAAACTTCCAAAATAAAAGATAACTGCAGAGGGGAAACAAAATAAACAGCTGGAGTTATGTTTCCGGTGGCGAAATGTCCCGGTGGCGAAATGGTCCAAGTGGCGAAAAGCTGATGGCGAACTGGCGGTGGCTAATGGTCGTCGGCGAATGAGCGGTGGCGAATCGTCACCAACCCTATATATGTGTGTGTTTAATATATTATGTATATTCATATATATATATATATATATATATATATATATATATATATATATATATATATATATATATATATATATACATACATACATACATACATTCCCGCCGTTATTTCATTGATGGCCGCGACACGTTTGTTCCTATCCTTGTACACATCAGCCTTGACATTCCATGAGCATGGATTTTGCCGGTATAGTTCTATTAGTAGCAGGGTCTCTTTTTTGTCCCAGTGGCAACTTTTCTCCTTGACTGAGGTACTGCTAGCCATGTTAACAAGACAATTGAGACCTAGTGAACTAACAGACTTTGAAAATCCTGTAACCAAGTGACTTTGTTCATCGTGTGCCTGGCAGCATAGTATACTTCCACACCAGACAGTGTGTGACGTTTCGATGCTGGGAACACGGACAGTGTCCGGTACACCACTTGGTGCTCGCTTCTGACGTCATCAGCGAGCCTTTTCGCTTTCCACTGCTAGTTGGCAACAATTATATCCGTCGAACATTGTTCGATCGTGTGAACGCACCTTTAGGAAGCTGATCTATCAAGTTATCAAGGTCTTGCTTCAAGTTTTGGTCACCTCGATTGGGTGGCAGATATACAGAACATATGGTGTATGCTCGTTTAAATGCATTCGTATGGCTACTGCTTGAAGATTTGTTTGTAAACTAATCTTGTTATGGATGACATCTCGTCGCACCAGTGATGCACACCCACCATGTCTACCTTCATGTTCCTGGATTTCATTATGATAAAATAAATATTCTCTAGGACATATTTTATTTTGGCCTAGCATTGTCTCTTACAAGGATAATAGGATTGGGAAATTTTCTTTAATTGGTATTTTCAAAGATTCATATTTAGCTCTAAGGCCTTGGCAATTCCACTGAAGTATTGTGAGTTTGCTATCCATGAGTACAAATTATGATTTATTTTTATTTAAACGTTTTATCTTGGGGGCATTTCTTATGGGGAAAGTTTTTAATGCTGATTCTTTATCAATATTTCCTGGCGGTCTCCCTTCTGGGGTTCTCTCTCTCTCTCTTCTTATTTTCTTTAGGACGATTGACAGTTTCAGTTAATGGACTGTCTTCCTCCATGTTGGTATTGTCTAATGACGTGTTTATGTCAATATCTACAACACTTTTAGCTGGACTTAAAATATTTCAAATGATGCAGGTTGCTTTAGATTATCTTTATTCTGTTCTTCAAGCAGATGTTCTGAGCTTTCTTTGGATCCAGAAGGTTTCTGAGTATCTTTACATTCTTCTAATACCTGCTTTGATTTTTCTACACTTTCCTGACTCCGATTTACAACAGAGCTTTCATCTTGTATAATCACCCTTAAATCTTTCTTTATTTTGGAACCTGGGATAATATTTTTGTCATTGCGCTTAGGCAAACTTTTCTTCAAAACCAAGGAAAAAGGTTGCCCAGGTCTTATCTGTTTTTCAAGAGCTCTTTTACGAGCCTCTTCAAAAGTAACCCTTTCCATGGTTCGAATGGCCTGAATTTCTTTCTCAAAAATAAACTTCACACAACTTTTTGATGTTACTGGGTGTCCTTCCCCACAATGAATACAGCAGGGACTTTCTATACAAGCTCAGTGACTATTTTTGCTACAGTTTGCACAGACACCGGGTTTATTATTTAATATTTCTAGGTGGCCATACATTTGGCAATGGTAGCATCGCAATGGTGAAGGGATGTAGGGTCCCACCATATATGATAACCATCCAGCTTTAATAGCATTGGGTAGTCTACACTGGTCAAAAGTTAAAACCAAAGTAGCGAGAGCGACACGTTGTTCTCCAACTCTCTTTCTCATTCTTACAACTTTTACTACTCCCTGATCTCTCAGTTCATTCTCAATTTCTTTTTCCTCTAGCTCTAACAATTCTGGCGCATATATTACACCCTTACTCTGGTTAAAAAAGGGGTTGTGAAAAGCATTTGACATTATGACCATCCAATGTTGAAAGAGCTTTTAATCTTTCACTTTGTAATTGGGGAAAGTGTGTCTATCAGGAGACTTCCATTTCCTTGAGGAAGAATTCTTGGCTGACCTCCACATTTATCTACTATTTCCCTGTTGGCTTTAAAAACATTTACATGCTCATGTCTTCCATTTTCAGATTCCAGTATCAAAAATTTCACATAATTTACTACCTCATAGTGACCAGGTAATATTTCGGCTTTTCTGTATTTTTCGCTCCTGTCATCACTTCTTACTTTCTCTCTCTTCTTCTCTAATATATTCTTATGATCAATTTTTTACATGACACGAGTAAGGTTCTAATGTTACAATATTAGAACCTGAGTTGGGGTTGTCCATACCGAGGTCCAAGTTTGTCCTTTCCATGTCGTCATCAGAGGTGTTGGGTTTTTTGAAGAGAGCAAGCCGGGTTATCCACATCTTATCGGAGGATGTCAGTCCTCCTATCCCATGTGGCCTAACACAAGAAGAGGTTTCAGCGGGGACCAGTCATCTATTATAGAGGGGCTACCCCTCTTAAGGTGGGCATACACTGGTCAGTGGGGGTGGTTAACCACTCCCACCGGCGACTCCAATGCCTGACGTCACTCATTACCCGCAAATATGGGTGACTTAAAACCGGATCACTGGACCCCGACTCTTAACAGAATTGGTCTGCACCCGATGGGGTCTGCCAGAGGGTGATGGCGACTAAATTGGCACAGGTTGAGATGGAATGCCGTCCATCCCACACTGTGCCAAATCCAAAGAAGCAGCCAAAGTATCAAACAAGCCAAAGTCGTCAACAATATCATGCTCAAAAGGAAGAGATGGAAGAAAAAAAAGAAATAACCAAAAGGAAAAGAGAAAGTGCTGAATGATCTAGTTGGATCAACAGTTGGGCACCGAGGTCCAGTGGGAAGTAGTTCCCACTGTTCATTAGAACCCAGTTGCTAATCTGTAGGTCACCCATCCTCATCAAGGCTTCAGCATCTGGGGGGGGGGGGTAGCAGGAGAATCCTCTATGTCTTGCGCATACATGGCATCACCAGGATGTTTGGTGTTACTGGTAGGGCGTCAAGTTTTTTTTTTTAGGCGTTTCCATCGGCACATTGTAAGACTCGGAGTCAAAGATGTCCAGCACCTATTCTCTTCTTTAAACAGTAACCTAAAGTTGTCGGGAGATACTGGTATGCATTAAGATATTTTGACTTTGTACAGATGTTTTGACTGTATGAATTTACATGCATTCACCAACAGTGCCAGAGAATATAACTGACTCTTATGCTATGTTTAGACTTATCTTTTATTAGTTGAACTTGGTTACCACATGAGATGTCAGGTACTAAGGGTGACACCAGTAGATGACTTACTCCTTTCACGGTAGAGGTGATTTTTGTGATGCTGCTCATACTCCATTTCTACCAGGAGGTGATTTGTTACTGGAAGTGGGAGGTTGGTCTCTTGTTCTTGCCGAAAGAACAATTCTCTTGCCGATAATTTCTTCCTCCAACCCCTAAATTTAATCAAACACCGGTGATGTTAAAGATGAATATTGAGATAGTTGAGTGGGCTGGCGCATCCATCATAATTCATATTCCAGTTCCAGACTAGTGACCTGATCTGTCTGCAACTAGGTTTTTATTTGAACTCTTGATTGATTGATTGACTGATTACTTTGAGGTTTTCTGGCATCCTGACATCTGTCATAGATGTCAATATCATTTATTGTAAATAAAGAATAAAAGAATATTCAACTAAAACCATAACAGCAAAGATGTCATTTTAAAAGTTAAATAGCTTTCAGAAGACCTGCTTCTGAAATAAAGCTAAAAATATCACTGGCATAGCATGGTAGGACACATTATATCCAAGAATCTTGGCAAGGATGAACCTGCCATCCTCACCTCAAGCCTCAAACAGATATTTATTTCTTTCGCTACTATAAGAGGGGCATTTGGTCAACAAATGCCTCACTGTCAAGAGTACCAAACAATCATCACAGTATGGCTGGTATTGGCCAGTACGCAGGAATTCATGTGTCAACCAAGTATAACCAATGCGAAGACGACAAAGAGTAGTCTCCCACTTTTGGGGCATGATGTTATAGTTCCTAGGGGATATAACATTCGTTATTTCTCGCATCTTATTTTCAACTAGACTATCCCAATGCTGTTGCCAATGATTGGAAATCAAACTCTTAATGTTGGGTAAACAACAATCACAAAGAATGAGATACCTCCTTGGTCGCAACTCAGCTACTGCATTTTTTGCCAATAAATCTGCCTTCTCGTTTCCAGACACACCTACGTTTGCTGGAACCCAACAAAATTTAACTGTTATACTTCTCAGTCCAATAATAAAAATCCATTCTAAAATCTTAAAATCTAAAGGGTTACTGGAATCAAAACTTCTAAAGCTTGTAAATATGGAAGCTGATAGAGGAAGTGCACCTCTACAATTGAAAGCATTACTATATACTCCAAATACAATGCCAGCCTCGGATTTGGAGCCATCAGTATATATAAAAGTTGATTTCCTATGTTCTACAACATGTTCCATAAAAAGAGACATGGCTTCTAAGTCTGCCATATTCTTTCTAACTCCAATAAAATATTTACAAAAAGATACCCCTGGTAATTTCCATGAAGGCGTTGATGATACCTTAAATGGAAGCACCTTATTTCTAATTATACGAAGACTGTACATCAATTGTTTCACCGAAAGACCCCAAGGTTGAGGAGATTTTGGGAGTAACTCAAAGTATGTGTGCTTCATAAGGCTTGCAGTCTGGTAGGCTAAAGAACTAGTAAGTCCTTGCAACCTAACCAATACAGAACAATAGAATACTTTTGGTAAAGGGCTAAAAGGCACCTTTCCAGCGTCAACAAGGAGGCTTGGGATAAATGAAGTTCTAAAGGCTTTTGTGGCCAATCTGATACCAGTATAGTTTATAGAATCTAAAATCTTTAGTTGACTTGGGGTGGCTGGTGGCTGAGTCTATCTCACACCCGTAACTAATTTTTGAAAAAATTAAGGTCTTGAATAATTTTGAAATAGTTTTGCGGTCTGGCCCCCATGATATATGGGAAAAAACTTTTAAAAGATTCAGAGCCTTAAAAACTTTACTTTTGAAGCTTTCAAGTGAGGAACCCATGTAAGCCTACCACCACATATCAGTCCAAAATATCTAATTTTACTTACACATGGAATACATTGACCTTTGATGTATATATCAGGATCTGGATGTACTCCCAGAAAACGACAAAAAAAGGACAACATTTTTGCTTGTAGAAAAATAAACCCATTCATATCAGCTCATTGAATTATTTTGTCGATTGAGAGTTGTAATTTTCTCTCAACCATTGCCATTCTAGCTCCAGAAAATGATATAGAGAGACCATCTATAAAAAGTGTTGATAGAACATCTTTAGGAATGACAGAGGATATCCCATTTATGGCTAACGCCAATAGGGTTACACTCAGCACATTACCCTGGGGACCTCCCTCTTCCTGACATTTCCTCTCTGACATTGTTTCACCTACTCTAACTTGAAAAAATCTATGTGAAATAAATGCTTGAATGAACATTGGTAGCTCTCCTCTCAATCCTAAATTATGAATGGTTTCAAGTATACCATATCTCCATGCAGTATCATATGCCTTTTTGAAGTAAAAAAAAAAGAGGTACATGATGCTGCTTTGAAGCAAAGGCTTCACTACTAGAGGACTCAGGTCATATCAACACATCAGTGGTTAGAATGTGAAATAAATGCTTGAATGAACATTGGTAGCTCTCCTCTCAATCCTAAATTATGAATGGTTTCAAGTATACCATATCTCCATGCAGTATCATATGCCTTTTTGAAGTAAAAAAAAAAAGAGGTACATGATGCTGCTTTGAAGCAAAGGCTTCACTACTAGAGGACTCAGGTCATATCAACACATCAGTGGTTAGAATGCATTTTTCTGAATCCACACTCGATAAGTGATAAAATACCTTTCTTCCCCACGTAACACAACAGTCTTGCATTGATCATCTTCTATATGATCTTAAATAAACAACCTGTCAATCCAATTGGTCGATAGTTTGCTACTAAAAACTTATCCTTGCCGGGTTTCAAAAGGGCTAAAATAATGGCTAGTTCCCAAACACCTGGATAACTATGATCATGCCATATTCTTTTAATAATGCTCAAAATGAATAACTTTGTATTACCAGATACATGTTTAATCATTGCATATGGAATTCCATCGAGTCCAGGAGCTGTATCATTAGAAGTAGCAAGTGCAGAATCAAATTATCTTTCAGTAAAAGGAGAATTGTACTGCTCTTCCCTTCTTCTTGCAAAATTTAAAATTTTCTTTTCTTTGATGCTCCTATACTGGTCCTCAGTTGCTCCAGTCACATACTGTTCATTCACCTTCAACACTGGTGGTGGTTTGGGGTGAATTTGCCAGCTATCTTATTTACTTTCCTCCACACAGAAGATATTGGTGTTTTACTATTAACTGAGGAAACAAAAGACACCCAAGACTGGCGCCTAGCTTCTTTCATGGCACGACGGAACTGTGCTCTACATTCATTGTAAATAATTAAATTCTCAGTTTCGGCTCTATGCAGAGCAGTTGGTTCTGAAGACCACCAGGGGACTGGTCGTCATTTGAATAACCCTGTTGTTTTGGGAATTGAATTTACTCCTGCTGAATGAAGATTTCCATTTTGTAAGTCTATGGCATCATCAACACATTCAAACTGTTCTGCATTCCCTTCAATTTTGCTTAGCTCATGAAATTTATCCCAATCCGCCTTGTCAAGATTCCATCGTGGCAATCTCTGTTAAGGTGGACCATTGTCGGTGTTTATAATGATTGGCCTTTAGTTGATCCTACTACGTTTGTGTATACGTTCTGCTTGACACACTTGAGGCTCTCTGGACTTATTGCGGTTCTTGGAAATTATCTTGATGCAATTTGGGGGGCTCCTAATCATTTCATGAAATACTTCAATTTTGTTATGAAATGAAAAAATATTTGAAATGAGAAAATATTCAAGGTATGATATTAGTTTTAGTTAAATCTATACTCCAAATTGTTCCAAAGTATAATCTAAAACTGCTTATATTGATCAGGGTGCTTACTTCTTCAGACTATAGCACCATGGCTGGACTTGGAAGATTTATCCTGTGAGGCAATCTTAAACTCTTCAATTTTTGAATTATACACATCCCTAGGCAATACTGTAAGTATTTTTGACATTTATCATACTTTTGAAAGAGATCATTCTTAAAATTAATTTCCAAGTTATTTGCCATTTTGAAGTCCATCAATATACCAAATTTGAAAGTCTTATTCTGCCAGGAAATGAATCAGCACAATAAGATCACTTCTACGTCAAAATCCAGAATGAACCTTTGGGAACACATCCCGAATTAGCTCACACGTGATTAGTGAATTACCTGCTCATACAGTTAAGAGAAATCCAAATTAGTGAATTACCTGCTCACATTAGATAAAAGAAATCAAAGAAAGAGGCTATTCCAAAACAAATGAATTAACTTCTCAGATAGTTAAATTCAAATTGAATACTTGTGCTTGAAAGAACTGTCTACAAATTTTATGAAAAAGAAATGTACGAAAACTATATAGAAATGGTTAACAGGTATACAAAAATAGACTAATTATCATTATTATTATTATTATTATTTGCTAAGTTACAACTCTAGTTGGAAAAGCAGGATGCTATAAGCCCAGGGCCCCAACAGGGAAATTAGCCCAGTGAGGAAAGGAAACAAGTAACAGCATTAAAATAAATATTTCGTATATGAACTTTAAAAGCTTAACAAAACAAGAGGAAGAGATATAAGATAGAATATTGTGCAAGAAAACTCTAACCCAAGGAAGTGGAAGACCATGGTACAGAGGTTATGGCACTACCCAAGACTAAAGAACAATGGTTTCATTTTGGAATCCTTCTCCTAGAAGAGCTGCTCACCATAGCTAATGTCTCTTCTACCCTTACCAAGAGGAAAGTAACCACAGAACAGTTACATTGCAGTAGTTAACCCCTTGGGTGAAGGAGAATTGTTTAGTAATTTGACAAATTCGGAGGTAATTTGTATTTTTCCTAACGATACAAACCTTAGCTATTTATAGAGGTACCACTTTCAGCAAAGATTAAAGCCACAAATTACGATATAAAGATTCAAAACCAACTTTCAGTGAATATGAATCTGTGTTTACACCCATATGTACTTAAAAGCACATAAAGTGCTGTTTGCAAACAAATACCACAATTAAACAGTTTGCCTGAATTCTATCAAGCAAAGTGTGTAATAAGAATGACTAAATTTCAGTCATTTCACGAAATGCCTGGGCTTTATCGAAATGCCTTAAATCTCTAGGCATTTCACAAAATGCCTGGTTACACAGTTTGCCCTTCACACATATATCATTAGCCATTACCAGTCCACTGCAGAACAAAGGCCTCAGACATGTTCTTCCACTTGCATCTGTTTATGGTCTTATTTGTTCCAGTCATCGCCCGCAAACTTCCTTAGTTCATCAATCCATCGTCTTCTCTTACTTCTCCTGCTTCTTTTACAATCTCTAGGGATCCATTCTGTTATTCTTAATGTCCATCTATTACTAGTCATTCTCATTTTATGTCCTGCCCACATCCATTTCTTATTCTTACAAGTTTTTAGAATATCCTCTACTTAAGTGTGCCCTCCTATGCATATTGCTTTTTTTTCTGTCTCTTAATGTTATTCTCATCATTATTCTTTCCATAGCTCTTTGAGTTGTAACTAGCATAAAATCTAAGACTATAGTAAGGCTCCAATTTTCTGATGCATAGGTTAAAACTGGCAGGACCATCTTATTAAATACTTATCTTTTTAGAGAAAGTAGAATTTTAAATTTCATAATCTCAATTTTTTTACCAAATGTTCTCCATCCCATGCTAATCCTTCTTTTAATTTTTGGTCTCGTGTCCTGGGGAAAGATAACTTTGGTCTCGTGTCCTGGGAAAACATTAAATACTTTTCTTTTTAGAGAAAGTAGAATCTTCATTTTCATAATCTCAATTTGTTTACCAAATGTTCTCCATCCCATGGTTATCCTTCTTTTAATTTTGGTCTTGTGTCCTGGGGAAACGCTTACTGTCTGTCCCAAGTAAATATATTCTTTAACAATCTCCAGAAGCTCGACCATAACTCTTATTTGTCGTCTCTCTGGATTTTCATTGAACATTATTTTATATTGATTTTCAGTCCTACATTTCTGCTTTCTCTATTCAAATCTTCTATCCTCTTTTTTCAATTCCTTCCATGATTCACTAAACACAACTATGTCATCTGCAAATATTAAGTTCTTAAGGTATTCCCCATTAACATTAATTCCTACATTTTCCCAATCTAAATTATCAAAAACTTCTTTTAGGCATGCTGTGCATAATTTAGGAAATATGGGGTCTCCCTGTCTTACTCCTTTCTCAATTAGAATTTTCCAACTATCTTTATGTAGTTTTATGATTGCTGTACTTCATGTATAGATATCTTCAAGGGTTCAAACATATAGATTTTTCTATTCCTTGTTTTCAAAAGGCTTTCATTACTGATGATGATTTGACAGAATCAAAATCTTTCTCATAGTCTATAAAACGGATTTTGAGCGAAGCGAAAAATCTATTTTTGGGTGAGATGGCCATGACGTCCTGATGGAAGGTTCCTTCAGTAGCTTACTGAGGGTATATATGACTACAGTAGATATTCCCAGAGAATTAAACTAAAGGTTTCACAGAATTCTACTTCTGGCACGAGTACCCATAAGGTTTCCCTTTAGGATATCGTATATCAACAGGGGACGTATGCTTGACACGCCACATGACTATCTGCACCCCACATAGCGTTTACGCTTCGAGGGGGAAGGTGGCAAGTTATAGGAGGAGCCATTGCAAAGTTATCCTCCTACGTTACTGTGTTACGGTACCTCACGACATAAACCAACGGCAGCCATAGCTGTCCGCCATCTTGACTGACGTCATGTCCGCCCGCTTCATTCCTTTTGTAGTAGCGCTCTGAGTACAGTGTTTTTTCCCAGTGTTCACTATTTTCTTGCATCATGTGACAGAATCAAAGTCTTTCTCATAGTCTATAAATGCTATATATAGTGGTTCATCACGCTCTGTTGATTTTACCATTAGTTGGTTAATCACATGGATATTGTCAGCTGTTGAATATCCACTTCTAAAGCCTGCCTGCTCTCTTGGTTGATTAAAGTCTAGCTGTCTTTCTATTTAGCCTAATATGATCTTTGTAAATATTTCATACATTACAGAGAGTAAACTTCATCACCATCATCTGCTCCTACGCCTATCGGTTAGATTTTGCCAGTCGTCTCTATCTTGAGATTTTAATTCAATACTTCTCCATTCATCATCTACTTCGCGCTTAATAGTCCTCAGCCATGTAGGCCTGGGTCTTTCAACACTTCTAGTGCCTTGTGGATCCCAGCTAAATGTTTGTTAAACTAATCTGTCTCGGGGAGGGCGAAGAGAAAGAACAAACCATCTCCATATACCCCTCATCATAATCTCATCCACATATGGCACTCGAGTAATCTCTTTATAGTTTCATTTATAATCCTGTCCTGCCATTCAACTCCCAATATCCTTCTCAGGGCTTTGTTCTAAAATTTACTAAATCTATAGGAGATTGTTTCATTGTCATACCATGACTCATGTC
>NC_090755.1:23012193-23039693 GCF_036898095.1 Palaemon carinicauda | reverse complement strand
CCCACTCTATCTTTCTGATTTATAGGTAGCTGAAGAATGTAGTATGAGATAGTTACGTCGGTTTATAACACTTAAAGCATGCTTAATTTACCAAGCACGTTTAGAAAATTATTTTAATCCCTTGAAGATGTGATAGTCTGATAGCACCGGCTCATTACAATGAAACATCTGCTTTAACGTTGTCTGAAACATGTTTTCCTACCCAACACTTATCAAAGTTAGCAGCTGTCGGTCCTCAAGTTAATAGAGGTAGTTGGGAAAATTGTGGGAAACACTGAATCAAAATAATACCAGCTCGTAGATATAGATTGCGACCCATCCATTACTGTTACACACAGATAACAGCGTTCTCGTCATGAACACTTGAACAGTTATTCAAGGGCGTAAGAGTACGGGGAAGGATGACGGCTTGGCTTGGTGGGGTGGGCTATAACCCCATACTTTTTTTTTATTTTTTACCGAAAGTTTACTTTTCAATCTTTTACTTTAGAGAATATTAAAAAGAATTAAACTGCATAAATTTAGTAACTTAGAAAAAGATTCAAAGATACTGAATTGGATATATTTAGTAACTCATTATTCACAAAAATTACCATTCAAAAGCATTTCCATGTTAGATTGAGGAATCATTCTACTTACTGTATATGCATATATTTACATCATGTATATATATATATATATATATATATATATATATATATATATATATATATATATATATGTATATATATATATATATATATATATATATATGTATATATATATATATATATATATATATATATATATATATATATATATATATATGTAAATACTGTATATACTATTTATGTATATATATGTATGTATATGTATATAATTTTCATATAAACACATGTGAATATAAATAATAAGGACATATATATGCACATATATCTACCTATTTATCTATACATATACTGTATATATATATATATATATATATATATATATATATATATATATATATATATATATATATATATATATACTGTATATAAATACTATATATATATATATATATATATATATATATATATATATATATATATATATATATATACATATATATATATATATGTAAATACTGTATATACTGTTTATGTATATATATGTATGTATATGTATATAATTTTCATATAAACATATGCGAATATAATAATAAGGACATATATATGCACATATGATATCTACCTATTTATCTATCTATATATATATATATATATATATATATATATATATATATATATATATATATATATATATATATATACTGTATATAAATACTATATATATATATATATATATATATATATATATATATATATATATATATATATATATATATATATATATATGGACATGAGCAGCATATGTAATGAGAATGGCAGACAATAGATGGACATTAAGAGTAACAGAATGGGTCCCAAGAGATTGCATAAGAAGCAGAGGAAGGAAGAGAAGACGATGGATCGACGAACCATGGAAGTTCGCGGGCGCGGACTGGTACAGAAACACCACATACAAACGCAAATAGAAGGACATGGTGTATATATATATATATATATATATATATATATATATATATATATATATATATATATATATATATATATATATATATATATATATATATATATATATATATATATATATATATATATATATATATATATTATATATAATGTATACAGTATATATATATAGATAGATAGATACATACATACATACATACATACATACATAGCTAGATAGATAGATCATCGGTGAAGGTAGCAACAGCTAGTAATAAACGTTTATTTCATAAGGGTACCTGACACTTGCACGCATTCTTGGCACGCACTGGCACGCATTGATGCGCGAACTCGCGTGAACGAGTCGTGAAAATGTGTGAACAGTGCTGGAACTCGCGTGCCATTGCGTGCCATGCGTGCCCAGAACTTTGAAATGTTTAAAGTTTGTGGCACGCACTGGCACGCACAAAATAGTCGTGAATGATGTGCGAACTGGAGTGAACTGGAGTGAACAGTGCGGGAACTGGAGTGAACGATGCGGGAAGTGGCGTGAACTTTATAATGAAGAGAAACAAAAAGGAAACGAAAAAATTAATGAAAAGGAAAGAAAAATAAACCTAATAAATTTTTATACTTGCTGTATTAATGTGAAAAAAAATTATATCTTATTTCAAACTATTTCTATAACTTTATAATGAAGAAAAACAAAAAGGAAACGAAAAAATTGATGAAAAGGAAAGAAAAATAAACCTAATAAATTTTTATATTTGCTGGTTTGATGTGAAAAAAAATTATATCTTATTTCAAACTATTTCTATAACTTTATAATGAAGAAAAACAAAAAGGAAACGAAAAAATTAATGAAAAGGAAAGAAAAATAAACCTAATAAATTTTCATATTTGCTGTTTTAATGTGAAAAAAAATGATATCTTATTTCAAACTATTTCTATAACTTTATAATGAAGAGAAACAAAAAGGAAACGAAAAAATTAATGAAAAGGAAAGAAAAATAAACCTAATAAATTTCTATATTTGCTGTTTTAATGTGAAAAAAAATGATATCTTATTTCAAACTATTTCTATAACTTTATAATGAAGAGACAAAAAGGAAACGAAAAAAAATTAATGAAAAGGAAAGAAAAATATAAACCTAATAATTGTTTATATTTGCTGTTTGAATATAAAAATAAAATGATGTCTTATTTCATGCACACACTTATTTTCCTCTATTACCAATCAATAGCCAAAACTTTTGTTTTAAATAAAAATGAACTGAAAAATAAACCCACGAAATTTTTAAGTTTGCTGTTTGAATGTAGAAATAAAATGATGTTTTATTTCATCAACATAATTATTCTTCTTTATTACATTAAAATGAAGAGCAAAACAAATTTTTTCTGTTTGCTGTTTTAATGTAAAAATAAAATGATTTCTTAATACTTGTACATATTTCATGTCTGCTATTTATATGTAAATCAAATGCTTTCTTATTGAAACAAAAATAAAGGGCAACAAAAAATACATGGAGTGGCCAATTCGTGAACTGGCGTGAAATGGCGTGAATGATGCGTGAAGGATGCGGAATGATGCGCGAACTCGCGTGAACGTGTCGTGAACTTCTCGTGAACTAGGCGTGCCAATTCGTGCCATGGCGTTAACGTCGCGTGACTTGTCGTGAACGATGCGCGAACTGGAGTGAACTGGTCGTTGAGGCATGCACTGGCACGCATCAATGCGTGCCAGTGCGTGGCAAAAATGCGCGCAAGTGTCAGGTAGGCTATAGTATGGATAGGGGAAGAGTAGTTGTTCCAAATATCCTTCTTATTCAAAACGTTTCGTTATTCTTAATCACATTGTCCAGGGCTACAAATAAAACATATACAAAAGAATAAAGAAACAGTTAGCAATTAGTACAAATTCATTTAAAACAATAAAAAATAGTTGAAATTTAAATGAAAATTAAAAGGAAAAATATATATACATCAGACATAGTGGAACCAACCTCGCAAGAGCATAGTGAGAAACTGCATGCCATCAACAGTTAAAAAACAAACCATATTGATCAAACGACTAGTTCCGTCGTTAAATACTCAAGCTTCTTCCATTCAATTACATTTGTCATAGCTTTCTCTGGTTTGTTTTCTAACTGTAATTGGCATACAGTTTCTCACTACGCTTTTGCAAGGTTGGTTCCACTACTCTGTCTGATGTACATATATTTTTCCTTTTAATTTTCATTTAAATTTTAACTAATCTTTATAGTTTTAAATGAATTTGTACAAATTGTTAACTGTTTCTTTATTCTTTTATATATGTTTTATTTGTAGCCCTGGACAATGTGATTAAGAATAACGAAACGTTTTGAATATGAAAGATATTTGGAACAACTACTCTTCCCCTATCCTTACTATGAAATATATATATATATATATATATATATATATATATATATATATATATATATATATATATATATATATATATATATATATATATATATATATATATATATATATATATAAATGGATATGGGCAGCATATATGAAAATGACCGATATTAGATAGACATTATGAATAACAGAATGGGTCTCTAGATATTGTATAAGAAGAGGAGGGAGGAAGAGAAGACGATGAATAGACGAACTAAGGAGGTTCGCGGGCGTGGACTGGCACAGAAAGACCATAAACAAACGTACGTAGAATGACATGACATGTCTGAGGCCTTTGTTCTGTAGTGGACTAGTAACGGCTGACGATGATGATGAGGATGATACACACACTATATATATATATATATATATATATATATATATATATATATATATATATATATATATATATATATATATATATATATATATATATATATATATCCGTGTATATATATCCATACCCCTCTGATGGTCCAGCACTTTGCTGCAGTAGGGGGGCTTGAGTGTCTCAATGATGGGCTGGGCAATGGCGGTGGGGTAGTTTATCCACCCTAGCAGGCTCAACCATACCGCTAAGGCCAGTTCTGAGAGACCAGACCAAGACTGGACCCCCCTATAGGCCTTCTCCTTTATTTAAGATAGGCAAAGGCTAGGAGAAGGAAAACTCCAAAATCAAACCAAACAAGACCCCAACGGCGGAGCTTCCCAGCGCCGGCGGAAGAGGGAAATGCCTGTCGGGCATTCAACAAGGCGGGCCTTGACATAACAAGAACCCGGCAGCCCGATGCAACCAACATCGGAGAAGCCGCCTGTCTCATATGTCTTGAGCCGCGGTGAAAACGGTGTGGGCCAAGTGTGTGTGCGTGGCCGTTGCAAAGCCACGACCACCCAAAACAATATACCCAGCTACTGGCATTCTGTCGTTTCCCCCACCCCTTTTCATCTCTTTCTCACTATCATCATCACCACCACCAAGTCCTGAGGCGACAGCACCGTGGGTGAAGGGGGCGGGCCTGGATAGCTGGAAGCCCTTAGCCCACGACTGCACTCAGGCGGCGAGTCTAAGATTCAGTCGCTCTCTGGTGACGGTGCCGTGACACCAGAGTTCAGCAGCTGGACCCGTGACTGGGCTGGCCTATTGAGGACACCGCAGCCCACCCAACATGGGGAGGCACCTAGAAAAGGTGGGGTAAACATCGGACACGGCAAACCCGTCAGGTCAGCTCACCGCGGCTGGCGAACATCCCACTAATGCGGTCGAAACAACAAGAAAAAAATATTAACCTTAGGTGCGTGGAACATCCGCACCCTCCAAGACGTGACGAACACCAACCGCCCGAAACGACGTACAGCCCTCGTCTGCAAGGAGCTAGCCCGCTTCAATGTTGATGTGGCGGCTCTTAGCGAGACCAGACTACCCGAAGAGGGCAACATCAGGGAAGCTGGAACAGGCTACACCATCTTCTGGAAAGGCAAGGCCCTAGAGGAGCCTCGCATCCACGGTGTCGGCTTCGCCATCCGTTCCCAGCTAGTGCAGCAGCACAACCTCGCTCCCAAGGCCATCAGTGAGCGCCTGAGGACTGTCCGCATCCCCATCACGCGGGACAGACACTTCACCCTGATCTCTGTCTACCCCCCGACTATGACCTCAACCGATGATGACAAAGCTGCCTTCTACACCCAGCTCGACCGCACCATCCAGGCAGTGCCTGCCAACGACAAGCTCGTTGTGCTTGGCGACTTTAATGCCCGAGTAGGCAAAGACCATCGCCTGTGGGAGGGAATCATCGGCCGCCATGGCATTGGAAATTGCAACGCCAATGGCCAACTCCTACTGGGTCTGTGTGCAGAACACCAACTTGTGGTAACCAACACCATCTTCCAGTTACCAAAACGACAAAAGACCACATGGAGACACCCACGGTCTAAACACTGGCACACCCTGGACTACGTCCTGACCAGAGCCAGAGACCGAGGAGACGTCCGCATCACCAGATCCATGCCTGGAGCGGACGACTGCTGGACGGACCACAGACTCCTCATCTCCCGACTCTCCGTGACGACCCTACGACCACCCAGAAGGGCACCTGACAGCGTACCACAGCAACGCTTTGATTGTAGTAAGCTCCGCAACCCACAGGTGGCACAGAACTACAAGGAGGCCTGCGTACAACACCTCGCAGACCCCGTGGGTCAGGCCACTGTTGAGCACCACTGGACCACCCTCAGAAACGCCATGGCCCGTGCCGCGGAGGAAACACTAGGCTACACCACCAAGAAACGGCAGGATTGGTTTGATGAGAATGATGCTACCATCTCTCTTCTCATTGAAACCAAACGACAAGCACGCCTGACTTTGGAAAACCAACCAACAGCAGCTAACAAATGTGCTCACAAGGTGGCTGAAGCTGGTTGCCAAAGAGGGATCCGTGAAGCCCAGAACACCTGGTGGCAAAGAAAAGCTGCAGAAATACAGAGTTTTGCTGACCAACGTGACCTGCGCAGCTTCTATGCAGCAACAAAGGAAATATTCGGTCCCACACGGTCATCAGTGGGCGGCCTGAAGGACGCGGATAGGGCCACGACCATCACCGACAGCGTGGGCATCCTGGCCAGGTGGAGGTCTCACTTTGAGAACCTCCTCAATGACCAAGCAGACACCCCAGACGATCTCCTGCGAATGACCCCGCAGCATCCCGTCCGTCACTGGATGGCACTACCACCCTCCATCCATGACTTCAACAAGGCCCTGCAGCGCATGAAGCCCGGCAAAGCCCCAGGGCCAGACAACATCCCGTTGGAGCTCCTCACTCACAGTGGCCCCGGTTTGAGGAACCGTTTGATGCTCCTTATACTGAAAATATGGGAGACCAAGACCCTCCCCAGTGACTTCCGCGATGCAAACATCGTTACCATCTTCAAGAAGGGAGACAGGGAGAACTGTAACAACTACCGGGGAATATCACTACTAAGCATCGCGAGTAAGATTTTCGCTCTGATTCTCCTTGACCGCCTCCTTATTCTCGCAGAAGACGTCCTGCCAGAGTCTCAATGCGGCTTTCGACCTTCCCGCGGGACCATAGACATGATCTTCTGTGCGCGACAACTACAAGAGAAGAGCCTCGAACAACAACAGCCCATAATGTTCATCTTCTGGGATTTGAAAAAGGCCTTCGACAAAGTGCCTCGACCTGCCATGTGGGCTGTCCTCAAAAGATATGGCTGCCCACCCGATTTTGTCAAGCTGGTGCGTGCCCTCCATGATGGAAAGGTTGGGAGAGTCTGCCACCAGAACTCTCTTTCAGACCCATTCCCCATCAACGGCGGCCTGAAGCAGGGCTGTGTTCTGGCCTCAATGTGTTTATCGCTATACACTGCAGCAATGCTCAACGAGATTCCCCCAGACACACCCTCAGTCGACCTATGTTTCCGCATGGATGGAGGCGCTTTCAACCTCGCCAGACTCCGCGCCAGAACCAAGACCACCTTGTGTGCAGTGCGAGAACTGCAGTATGCTGACGACAATGCCACCCCAGGTCAGACGGCAGAGGACCTGCAGTCGTTAGCTGATGCATACAACTCTGCCTACGAACGTTTTGGGATGCAAGTCAACACAGATAAAACCAAGACCCTCGTCCAACATCCACCAGGACTGATGCTCCCAAACTTCAATACCACAGTGAATGACCAACCGTTAGAACAGTTGGACCAGTTCTCCTAC
Organism: Palaemon carinicauda; assembly: GCF_036898095.1. Lineage (NCBI taxonomy): Eukaryota > Metazoa > Arthropoda > Malacostraca > Decapoda > Palaemonidae > Palaemon > Palaemon carinicauda. The sequence goes on along the minus strand of NC_090755.1, from coordinate 23,032,007 downwards.
CCAGGGAGCATCCTAACATCAGCTCCCACAAGCAAAAAGGACGTGGAGAACAGGATCAGGGCAGCCCACTCCGCCTTTGGCCGACTCAACTGCCGCATATTTAACAACCATGCACTGACATTGACCACCAAAATAATGGTGTTCAGGGCAGTAGTCCTCTCCACGCTCCTGTATGCATGTGAAACATGGACGCTATATAGAATCGATATTAAAAACCTAGAACGCTTCCAACAAATGAAACTTAGGCAGATCTTGAAAATCCCCTGGGAGAGCCACACCACCAACATTGAAGTCTTAGAACGTGCCTCGCTGATCAGCGTGGAGGCCACCATCATCCACCACCGCCTCCGCTGGATAGGACACGTGCATAGGATGGATCCATCTAGGCTCCCAAAGAAAATATTCTACGGAGAACTGACCCAGGGCACCAGACCACGAGGAGCCCTGAAAATGCGCTATAAAGATCAACTAAAGCTCTAACTAACATCGATCCTTCCTCATGGGAAGAAACAGCCAGGGACAGGAAAACCTGGAGGAGTACAGTACACCATGATACCGTGGACTTCGAGGAGAGGAGGAGACAAAATGAGGAGGCTAGGAGGAGAAGAAGGAGAGAGCGATTAGAACAGCCCCGCCCACCACCTACCCTCCCTTGTGAACACTGTCCGCGACTCTTCCACCATAGACTAGGACTTAACAGCCACATCAGACATAAGCACCCACCCCATAGATAGGAGGCTGATGGCTAACGACAGAACTCAATACTCGGACACGAGTGGGCGCCGACGACGACGATATATCCATATAAATATATTATATATATATATAAATATATATATATATATATATGTATATTATATACACACATAAATATATGCATACACATAACCACACACACAAACACACACACATATATATGTACATACATATATATATACATATATATACATATATATATACACATACATATATATATACATATATACACATACATATATATATATATATATATATATATATATATATATATATATATATATATACACATACATATATATATATATATATATATATATATATATATATATATATATATATATATATATACATATATATACATATATACATATATTTACATATATATATGCATATATATATACATGTATACATATATTTACATATATATATGCATATATATATGCATATATATACATATATATGCATATATATATATGCATATATATATATATATATATATATATATATATATATATATATATATATATATATACATATGTATACATATATACATATATATATATATATATACATATATACATATAAATACATATATATATATACATATAAATACATATATACACACACACACATATATATATATATATATATATATATATATATATATATATATATATATATATATATATATATACACACAATTATATACTGTGTATATATATGCATGTATATGAATATACATACATACATATACCAGCAAATATTCTTAGCTCGGGAATCCATTGTCTTCTCTTTCTTTCCCTGCTTCGTTCGCACTAGCTGGGACCTATTCTTTTAGTCGATATTTCATCTGTTCTTCTCTTTATATGTCCTGTCCTTTTTATTTTTCATCTTTTTTTTATCCATGGTGTCCTTTTTATTTTTTATCTTTTTTTTATCCATGGTGTCCTTTTTATTTTTTATCTTTTTTTTATACATGGTGTCCTTTTTATTTTTTTATCTTTTTTTTATCCATGGTGCCCTTTTTATGTCTCTTACTGTTAATCCCATCATTATTTTTTCCATAGCTCTTGAGTTGTCCATAGCTTATATTCTAAGGTTTTAGAAAGGCTTCAATTAATTAACAAATTAATTCCGGTAGGACCATCTGATTGAATAATTTTCTTTTTAAAGAAAGTGGCACATAAGTTTTATAATATTATTTTGTTTACAAAAAGTTCTCCATCCCATGCTTATCCCTCTTAATTTCGGTATCGTGTCCTTGGGAAACACCGTGTGTTCTAAGTACATACTGTACAGTATATTCATTAACAATCTTCACGGGTTGTTCTTTATTTTTCATTGAACATTATCAGTTTTGCTCATATTCCTTTTCAGGCCTACATTTGTAAAGGCGGACCCTTGTTGGTGTTTATAATAATTAGTGCATGGTCACTAGTATGCCAATCATCTGATGTCCTTCAATCGAAATCAAGAAGGCAGTTTGACATTATTCATGTTACCTATAGCACTAAATGCTTCGTCATAACTACTGTAAGATATCCATGAATCCCATTTTTCATCTTCAAGTTTCATCCTTATTTCTTTTATACATCCATGGCATTCAAATGCTTTATATAGATCATCGTAGTTCGTCTCTATTGGAATTTGGTTAACATGAAAGATTCGAAATTTCCTCGTGTTACCCAAATTACTCGATTTTGTAATATTAGTAGAATGGTCCTTTCCCGTTCCGAAGTCATCAACAGAATTTTCCCTATTCAAATTATCAGAGGTCGTCAACAGTGTCGGGGGGTGGGGGAATTCAGTATATCCAGGGGATGGGGAGTCAGTATTTGAAGGGTCCATAGTTAGGGGACGGATTTTCTTTATGTTTTTTGTTGGTTGTTTTGTTGGTTTGCCTGCTTGAGAATTTTAAGTAAGTATCATATGTTGGAAAGGAAATTTGCATTCTCCACTATCGCCACAATGAGAGTATACTTCCCAGATGGTCCACTCCATACCCTACCCGAAGGATAGCACCAAAACAGATATAAATGTACGTTAAACTCGCCTGTTAGGACTGAAACCAAGGAAATAAGGAATCATCCTTCCCATATCTGTAATGATGGGCTTCCGGCCAAAAGCCAAGAGTCCCATCTCAAGGATTGGATCCCCCGGATTCCTATGACCCAAGCCTTAAGAGTAGTTCCGCCAAAAAGGTCCAAACCATCTTCGGGATGGCTGACATCATCCAATACTCTCATATATAGCTTTCAATGCGAATACCTCCCAACCATGATCCCTTCTCCCATTCATCTAAGCAGGCAGTAATAACGATTGTGGAAATATCAACGCCATTTAAATAAAATAAAAACAAATAAATAAATGAATGAATGAACAAATAAAATAAATATTTTATATAGATATGCATACATCTATATACATACACACACACACACACACACACATATATATATATATATATATATATATATATATATATATATATATATATATATATATATATATATATATATACATATATATATATATATATATATATATATAAAGAGAAATAATACTCAGAGTTAGGGCAGCAAGTCAAAATAAAGTTTATAAATTTAGGAAAAGGTTGAAATAATATTGAGCAGAAGAAATAGAGGAAAGGGAGAGAAATTTAGATTCGAACTTGGGGAGCAATTTCCCCAAGTTTGAGAGCCCTCTTACCCGTCAAAATTCTTCAATAATAGGAAGAAACCATATGACTAGGTCAAGGCATTCTCTCGTTAAGAGGGTCACATTTCTAAACTGCAGTTGTCATGGTATGAATACTAGACATCCTGCAAAAGTTTATTTTCATAGTTCCAAATGTCCTGTCGTGTGTTCTTGAATTTTTTTTTTCTTTTAAATATTCGTCAAGGGGTGAGATTTTGGTAAATGCGCTTGAGTGCGGGACACAAGGCTAAAATGCATGAATTTCACACAGGATGCGTGACAGTTGACACATGTTTCTTGTAAGCTTACGCTGACGGAAATATCTTCTAAAGTCGGCTACTATATTTTGATTTCATAAGCGCGTCTAGCGCTTCTCAAATTGGGTGGCAGAACAATTAGTTTGACGTCCGGGTATCAGCTCAATTTTCATTAAAATGCCTGGAAGATTAAAAGCTGTTAAAGTTACCATCAACAACGTTTTGCAGTGTATTGAAATTAGAATACTTAATTGTACTATACGAATTATTTATCTCAAAATTATCTTTACCTTTGCTTTAAAGCTTTTTATTTTGATTGACATTTCCTAGGATCAAGACTCACGGTTTTTATAAGCTCCGATGAGAAATCTCAAGTCTTTGGTTAGACGGAGTTTGTATTAGAAAAACTCAAACATCAAAGTGCAGAAATGTTGGCTCTAGAGAAAAATAAGTAAAGGGTACCAGGTGTTTTTAGCATGAATATTTGACCAATTATTGGACTGCCATTAATAAAATATATGGGAGCTAAGCTAAGGGAATATTTTAGCAAAACATTTTTTTTTTTTTTTGTGACAAGCAAGCTCATATTAAAGGTAAAATGTCTCTGTCTCTGTCTCTGTCTCTGTCTCTCATATTAGCAGAAAAATATAATAGTGAATTCACGCCAAGAATTGCGAATGAGAATAATGAAACAGAAATGAGAGAAGAAAATAGTGAATATCTAACGGATATAGATATTAATGAAGCAGATATTGTGTAGGCTATAAGCGAAATTAAAAATGGATCAGCGGCCGGCCAGATGGCGTTCCAGCGATTTTGTTAATAAAAATTGCACACACTATCGCGAAGCCGCTTGCAATACTGCTAAGACAAGGTGTAGATATGAGCGAGATATATGTTAAACATAAATTAGCTTATATAACCACTATTTTCAAAAGTGGATCAAGACTAGATGCAAGCAATTATAGACCTGTTAGTCTAACATCACATATTATGAAATTGTATGAGAGGGTAATAAAAAAGAAAATAATGGATCATTTGGTTAAAAATAATTTGTTTAATGTAGGTCAACACGGTTTTGTGCCCGGAAAAAGTACACAAACCCAACTACTGATAGCACACTATGAAAACATATATAAAAATATGATAAATGAAAAAGACAGATGTGGTATATCTAGATTTTGCAAAAGCCTTTGACAAGGTAGACCATAACATATTGGAGAAAAAAAATGAGAAAGCATAATATTGTGGGAAAGATAGGAAAATGAATAAAAGAATTTCTACAAAACGATTCTTTTACAAAACAGAAAACAGTAGTGGTTGCAAATGACGAGAAATTAGATGAAGCTCGGGTAATATCTGGCGTGCCACAGGATACGGTTTTACCTGCACTGCTGTTGTTATTATGATCTCAGATATAGACTGTAATGTTAAAGACTCTGTAGTGAGAAGTTTCGCCGATGACACAAGAATAAGTAGAGAAATTACTTGTGATGAAGATAGGAACTCATTACAAAGAGATCTATACGAAATATATGAATGGGCGGAGACAAATAGGATGGTATTTAATTCCGATAAATTCGAATCAATAAATTATGGAAACAGAGAAAGAATAGTATATGCATAAAGGGGACCTAATAACGAGACAATCACAAACAAGGAAGCAATTAAAGACCTTGGTGTAATGTTAAACAGGAATATGTTATGCAACAACCAAATAGAAATACTGTTGGCTAAATGTAAAGCAAAAATGGGAATGCTATTCAGACACTTTAAAACAAGAAAAGCGGAACACATGATTACGCTTTACAAAACTTATGTATGTAGTACACTCGAGTACTACAAATGTGATATGGTACCCACACTACCAAAAGGATATTGCACAAATAGAGAGCGTACAAAGGTCCTTTACTGCTAGAATAGAAGAAGTTAAGGACCTTGACTACTGGGAGAGACTGCAATTTTTAAAATTATACAGTCTAGAAAGGAGAAGAGAACGCTACATGATAATACAAGCATGGAAACAAATCGAAGGAATTACTGAAAACATCATGGGGCTAAAAATATCAGAAAGAGCAAGCCGAGGTAAATTAATAGTGCCCAAAACTATACCAGGAAACCTAAGGAAGGCACACAGGACATTAATCTACTACGCACCAGCATCGATGATGCAGCGACTATTTAATGCGCTACCAGCTCATCTAAGAAACATATCAGGAGTGAGCGTAGATGTGTTTAAGAATAAGCTCGATAAACACCTAAGATGCATCCCAGACCATCCAAGACTGGAAGATGCACAAGCAACTCTCTGGTGGATATACGAGGTGCCTCACACTGAGGGACCTGGGAGAACCCAAATATAGAATAAGGCGCTATCTCCATCTCCATCTCCATATATATATATATATATATATATATATATATATATATATATATATATATATATATATATATATATATACACATTCATATATATATACATATACATATATATATACACATAAATATATAATCATCATCATCATCATCATCACCATCTCCTCCTACGCCTATTGACGCTAAGGGCCTAGATTAAATTTCGCCAGTCGTCTCTATCTTGAGCTTTAAAATCAATACATCTTCATTCATCATCAGCTTCACGTTTCATACATATATATATATATATATATATATATATATATATATATATATATATATATATATATATAAATATATATATATATATATATATATATATATATATATATATATATATATATATATATATATATATATATATATACTATTCGGAAAAAACTTATATGAAGGTTGTAAAAAATGGTGAGAAAACAAACATCAAAGTGAACATTGAATTTATTATTGAACATAAAATAAATTTAAAGCATAATATTATGCAGAATATAAATTAATATTAATGACACTTGATGCTGCCCCGATATCTAGGTAACTCTGGCACTAGTTACCTAACCTCCACACTCCGAATCGCTTATAACCAGTGAAAAGTTTATAAGATTCGTCGAGCAATACCATTACCATGATGCCACTGTGCATAGCCTATAAAAGATATGATACGTCTATCAGAAAATTGTACATGAAATTATTGCCTATGCAAGCGACTTAAAGTTCAGAGTAAGATTCAATAAAAAGATCTCAAAAGATATGATAAATGGCAAAGCAAAATATTAACAAGAGTAAATTTTTTCTGGTTACAAGTTTTATTTTTTACGGGATTAATGACTCAGCGCTAAAATTATTCATTCAATAACTTTAAATCTCGTAAAGTGTGCCAACATTTACCGAGACCTACCTCAACGTTATCAAGCGCCTGCTTGCTCGATATAAATCCACGGAGTTGAATCCCTCTGAAGTAATCCAGCAGCATGTGGTGGATGCCAAAGACTATGGTAGGGAAATAGTATCCCCGTCTTGGCCTCTCTTCCATGCTGCTACACAATCCATTATATGGTTCCTCTGAAAACTCACTCCCTTGGAGAATCATGCCCTCGTCTCTCCATTGCACTTTGGTGAAACTGGTGGTACTTAGCACTTCATTATTTCACAGCAATAAAAGTCCTTCAAGTGAAAAGAGTTCATTAGTAATGATCACACATTAGTTGGCAAGTTTCTAACGAAGGTCGAGTTAATCCATTTTCCTTTAGTCAAGAGAACTGCTTCCTTGGAGGGTTAGGCAGATACTGCTTGGTTAAATAATTCAAGAAGGGCTAAATACTATGAAATGGTCTCAAATGCCAGCACAAAGTATTTACAGAGATTAAATAATTATTAAAGTTATTTAAAGTTACATTTGAGATCTTTTTATTTTCCAAGAGAGTTGAAAACCAAGGATTATGAAAAAAGTCAAAGTACTTTTTTCGTACTAAAAATAAACAAGATAAAGAAAACGAGATTACAAGGATTCTGAAGTTAGAAAAAAAAGATAAAAACAATATATTTAACAAGATAAAGAAAACGAGAATACAAGGATTCTGAAGTTGGAAAGAAAAGATAAAAACAATATATTTAACACATATACATATCAATATTAGCCGTTACTAGTCCACTGCAGAACAAAATCTTCAGACGTCCTTCCAATCGCGTCTGTTTATGGTCTTTTCGTCAATCCATCAACTTCTCTTCCTCCCGGTACTTCCTATACAATATCTAGGAACCCATTCTGTTATTCTTAATGTCCATCTTTTGCCCGTTATTCTCATTTTATATCCTACCCATGTCCATTTCTTTTTCTTACATGATGTTATTATATCCTCTACTTTAGTTTACTCCCGTATCCATGTTGCCCTCATTGAATACTTTTCCTTTTAGAGAAAGTGGCATTTTACTTTTCATAATCTACTTTTCTTTCCCAAATGCTCTACATCTCATGCTTATCGTTCTTTTAATATCGGTCTTGTGTCCTGGGGAAATACTGATTGTCCTAAGCACAATCTAAAGAGGCTTGTCCATAACTACTTGTTGTCTGCATTTTCATTTAACATCATATTATGAATACATAGATACAAACACACACATTATATATATATATATATATATATATATATATATATATATATATATATATATATATATAAATACAGTATATATATACATATATATATATATATATATATATATATATATATATATATATATATATATATATATATATATATATATAGATAGATAGATAGATAGATAGATAGATAGATATGCCGCGTTCAATTTTGTATCCTTGTACATTCATATTAGAACGATATGATGTTTGGGATAGAGGATGCAGAAAAATGAAATTATAAACGTACATTGCCCTAAATATGGTACGTTTGTAAGATTATATCACTGATATTTCGTGGCTAATAAACCATTAACGAGAGATTCTTCTACCTAAATTCCGTAGTTTATTGAAGAGGAAATGGATCTTTTGATGTGATGATTTTAACCTGAACAGCTGCCCACAGCACATATGTTTGAGCATAGCCTTTCATCAAAAGATTTTATTTCATTGATATTATCGACGGAAAATGTTTATTTATTTAATGACCATAGTTAAAACTGATGTATTTGAAATGGACGATTTTCTTATGAATACGGCTTTTAGTGGAATGGTTTTCCTATCCTTTCAAACCTTTTTAATCGAAACCCATTTCAAGGTTAGCGGTATTTTAGAAAATATGTCTACCAAAATGGACTCTTCTTAACCCACCTTACCTTATATATATCTGTATATATATATATATATATATATATATATATATATATATATATGTGTGTGTATGTATGTTTATATATATATATATATATATATATATATATATATATATATATATATATATATATATATATATATAAACATATACATACACACACACACACACATATATATATATATATATATATATATATATATATATATATAATATATATATATATATATATATATTCATATGTGTATATATATAAACATATATATACACAAACCTTAGTGGCGTTTAACATGCAAGCTACATTTACAGTTTTCCATTTATTGGTTAGTGTTGACACGAGTTTGGAATCCCGAGATAACGTTCCTGAGGAATACATATTAATCCAGTAGCAAGATTGGAATCATAAGCTTTTTCGAAGAGGGATAAAGTGTGTGAGGTAGGTCAGGAAATGTTGGGAACCTTGTGAAAAATCGTCTAGGCTTATCAAAATTAATGTTCAAATTTTTATTTCAAAGAATCTCAAGTTTTTCATTTATCAATAACTTTCTTTGTTGATTCAATTTGGGGGGGTCCCTATAACATATATATATATATATATATATATATATATATATATATATATATATATATATATATATATATATATATATATATATATATTATATAAAACTATGGGGACTATTTGTGTGTATGTAAATTGCAAGAGCAAAAGTCTTTAATGCAGTGATATCTGAGATTATATCACTTTAAGCATATATCTAAAAATCCATTACGACTCCACCACATCTTGAAATATATATTGTCCATGTAAAGGTTTATTGATAAATTGTTGCCTTCTCTTTAACGCAGTATCAACAAATAAGAGAAAACTTAACTGGAGCGAAGCATTCCACCACCTGAGATTCAGGAAATTCTTCTTTAAAATAGTTATTAGTGAGGGCGCTTAAACAGCAAGGTCATTGAAGTAAGAGTGATTCCCTGATTTTCCATATGTGAGAATCCAAAGAACTTCAGTCTGAAGAACGAAAAGGTTAATCGATATTTCAATCTCTCTCTCTCTCTCTCTCTCTCTCTCTCTCTCTCTCTCTCTCTCTCTCTCTCTCTCTCTCCATGACAATCTTGCTATTCCACTTTTATATCACATTATACTAATGTACCCAAGCCGTCAAAAATGACGTCTAAATATTTGGCTAGATAAGCAAATATACACACACATGCCCACACCCAGATTCAACCCTTATCACCCTATTCCCCTTTCCTAACTACATCCCGCTGGTTCGGCAATTTGTGGGAGAGTATGGTTTTCGAGTGTACCTCTCGGGGTAACCTCCTCCCACCATGGTATGACTACTCCTCTCACCCATGAGCGTGACAGGAAAGCTATATATATATATATATATATATATATATATATATATATATATATATATATATATATATATATGTGTGTGTGTGTGTGTGTGTATAGTCTGAGACTTGTTCTTTATTATATAGGCAATAATAGTCGTTTATAAATGGCAAAGGCAAGGGACAATGACAATGCCCTAGACACTGACCATATACTGTATACATATGATCAGCGCCCATGCCCTCTTTCCACCCAAACAAGGACCAGGGAAAGCCAGGTGATGGCTGCTGGTGACTCAGCATGTAGACCTACAGGCTTCCCCAAGGATGATGAGGTTGGAGACACTACAAAACACTATAGAGCTTGAGCGGGTCTCGAACCCCAGTCCAGCAAAACGCCGGGCAAGAACGTTTTCAACAGGGTACTACAACTCATTCACCTTTTAACTTTTTAGAGCAACTTCAGGGTTTTCCCAATGTTGCACATCACTTTTGAATGGCCTCCCCGGCCTTATTGCTCTGTCTTACGACTCAAATTCTCTGAAGTACACAAAAGTTTCCTTGCTCTGCATTTCAGGTCTTCATATAACTTTCAAAATACAAATATTAAGGTCTATTGCTGCTCTTTCAAATAAACTTAATTATTTATGTGCGGAAGATGTTGCATTTTAACATATAAACCGGAAAAAAAAATTGCATAAAACTGACAAACGAACAAATGGAAAGGCAGTCCATATACTGTATATAATTCACATCTAGTGTAAGGGAAATAGTATTTCAATTTTTTTTTTCTTGGAATATGAAAGTTTTGATCTCAGTTGAGATAGCTGGGCCGCTTTGTGCGTGTCAAAAATCAGGCAGGGAATTTCGGTTCCGGTCAGTTAATGGATGGGTGGCCACCTGGAATAAAGATTTACCGGCGACCTATTAGCTTCTTAAACATCCTTGGAACAGTTTTTCAGGTAAACAATCACGCCATATATACTAACTGTATAATATTGTAGGATCTTGTCAAGATTAGCGAACCCAACATTTCCATGTCAAGATCAAGGAACCCAATTTTCTACATGTAAAGAATAACGAACCCAATTTTCCACATGTAAGGAATAGCAAACGCAATTAACCTCATGTCAAGAATAACGAATCCGGTGATGATTGGGTTCGCTAATCTTGACATGAAATGTTTTGGACTATGAATGAAAAATAGAGATAGTAAATGAGGAAAAAACATGTTGGAAATATAAATGATCACTATATTGATGGAAGAAAAATATACTGAATGTGGATGCGTGTCTGCGGGTCAACGAAGTGCAAAGAGTGGTTCACGGTTCTGTGCCGGTAGTTTGCATTATTAGCTATATTTCTATATTTCCATTCATCGCTGTGAATAGTTGATCCATGTCTCACTACTTTTTCTATTATTGGCAGAAGTGTCTCTTGGTCCCTGTGTTCCACTATTTCCATATATCCCATTGCTGGAGATGTACTAGTAACAACCAAGCCAAAAACCCAGACTTGACGCGTAGGTGATCGTCCTCGATGGTGTTTAGGTTTATGTGAAAAGCAAGATTCATTAACTTGAACTATTATCCCCGGCCCACCAAGTTTTATAAGATTAAGATCACATGTAAAGAATAACGAACCCAATTTTGCACATGTAAAGAATAGCGAACCCAATTAACCTCATGTCAAGAATAACGAATCCGAAAGTGATTGGGTTCGCTAATCTTGACAAGATCCATATTGTATACTGTGTATATATATATATATATATATATATATATATATATATATATATATATATATATATATATATATATAATCATTATCATCATCATCATCTCCTCGTATGCCTATTGACGCAAAGGGCCTTAATAGAGGATTCATTGGGTAGATTCATCAAAGAATAGTCAGTTCCATTTGATGCGCAATGTCCATCGAATTAAAGCAAGCAAGTGACCTCTGTCGGTCCATTCTAATTCCAGTAAGATGATCCACCAGGCATCACGAGTAGAAGCCGAATTCGTAAACCCTTTCCATCACCTGCTCATTCGCTTATATAACCGATGGGAAAAATGGATTCCTAAGATATATTGCCTAGCACGGTGAATAATAATAATAATAATAATAATAATAACAATAATAATAATAATAATAATAAGAGTAATAATAATAATAAAATTGAGGAATAAGAAAATAAGAAGGGATTAAGCAGTGATGATAGTAGTGAGAATGAAGTTGAGGTAGTGTGTATGACAGTGTTTATGAGAGAGGTACCTTGGTGTGAAAGATTTAGTGAACATAGAAGTAGGTATATATATATATACATATATATATATATATATATATATATATATATATATATATATATATATATATATATATATACACACATATATATATGTATATATATATATATATATATATATATATATATATATATATATATATTTATATATATATAAAATATATATATATATATATATATATATATATATATATATATATATATATATATATATATATTTATATATATAAAATATATATATATGAAATATATATATATATATATATATATATATATATATATATATATATATATATATATATATATATATATGTATGTATGTATTAGGCAGTGAGTTATTCTACTTGTAACACTTGTAATCCCAAGTACAGGTATGAGGTAGAAATTTATTTCTATTTGAACACGATGTTGTGTTGATATTTATCCATATATATATATATATATATATATATATATATATATATATATATATATATATATATATATATATATATATATATATATATATATATATATATATATATCCCTTTATGAGTGGGGATACCTTGGGTTTGTGTATCGCTATGATCAGGAAAGCTGTACTAGGCAGGGCCATCCATTCTAGGTTGGTTTGCTGTGAGCGACCAAACAAAAGTCTCCCAACATCACCAATGCGCACTGGCCAGAATGGTGATGAAAACTGGCCAAACACCAGGCATGGTATCTATCTATCTATCTATCTATCTATCTATCTATCTATATATATATATATATATATATATATATATATATATATATATATATATATATATATATATATATATATATATATATATAATATACTTTGTGTAAATGATAGTGTGCCTAATACCAGTGTTTTAATAACTATTAGATATTTGAAACCGAATTAAAAAAAAAATTTCGCTTTACTCTTTTTCAATTTCTGTGACGTTGGCGTCCAGTATTATATTGTTAATAAAAGTAATATAAATATGGTATGGAAACTAAACCCAAACCTTATGGCAATAACCTGGATGTTTCTGACCTTGGAAATGCCCACATAGTATTGGTTCCTTTGAGGCGAGTGGGAGGGGCCTAGTCAATGTTATCAGCACCTGTGTTTTCACAGTTTCACTCAACGGTCAACCCCTACATTGGCCTACAATAAGTAGCCAGTGTGTGTGAGCGGGCTTGAAGGGAAGAGTGCCAGTAGACCACCATCGCCTGACTCGCATCCTCCCGTCCCATACGACTGCCATCGCTGCCAGGTAAGAGAACTAAAAAATTGAGCGAAAATATTTTGAAAAGTTTCGGCTGAAAGAGTATTTGATTCAGTCTTTTCTTGGATAGACGAAGTGGCCATTTATATTTTTCCTTTCTTTAACTTCCTTTATTAACGCAATAATGTCTGGTTAATCCTTCTCCTCACTTCCATTTTAATTTGATTATCTCCTCAAGTCTAATGAAGGTTCCTCCTGAGATACTTTGTTTTGTTCTTTTTTCACGTTCCTAAAATTCTTCTTACTTAACTTAAGCTATGGTTTAGTTTTGCGAATAATTTAACGTTATATATATACATGCATATATATATATATATATATATATATATATATATATATATATATATATATATATATATATATACGACCTGGCCTTTCATTAGAAGGGGCTAGCGTTCGATCCCAAGTATGAGGTAGAAATATATCCATATATATATATACATACAAACACACACACTCATATATATACATTTATATATATATATATATATATATATATATATATATATATATATATATATATATATATATATATATATATATATATAGACATATACATATATACAGTATATATGTGTGTTTATATATATACTATATGCATGTATGTAGGCCAGCGTATAAATGCATGCATTCTAGATATAGAGTAATGGTGAAAAGTGAGCTCAGTAATTGACCCCAGTAAGAAGTCCCTTTTCAGACAACAATTTCTAACAAATTAATCATCTGACAGCCGAACCAGTCTTTAGATTCTGTAGAAGCTTTTACAGGATGTGTTATTTAAAGCACGTGACAAACCTTATCAGTAGCGTGAGGACTCCGGCTGTACACGTCATTAAGGACTCTATTTTTATTTTGCAAATAACATGTACGTATGCATGTATGTATGTTTGTGTGAGAGTGTGTTTTACGTTATTCCCTTCAATCTTTAACGCAAAAGAATTATAACAGCAATTCGAACCTCGATTCATATTCGAGACCATTGACTTTAATCTTGCATTCACACTCGTGCTTGCTGGATGTTAATATGCCTCTCACACCTTTTATCTAAACCCCTTCTAGACATTTCTCTTCTCTTACCTTCTAGTACTAAGGAATTAATTTCTTTTCACTAAACTGTCATCAACTATTCGCATACGGTAACCTTTCCATTCCTTTTGCGTATCATCACATCTCTCCCGTTTTCAGTTCTTCTTATGTTTCAAGTTTACGCTATTATTCCACCATTTCCTCTCAGTCGCTTCAAACTTTTCTCTTCCAATGACACCCAACATCCTAATTTCAATTCGAAAAAGAAGAGTCGATTCCAGATTCCCAATGTGACTCTCACAGACAGATCAAGTCCTTCATGTCTTTCAAAGACATCCTGCTCCCTGTCTCGTCTCTATTCTGTGATTCATCTCCTCTCCAATCTTACCGCCATCCGTTGTGTTTATTCTTAGATATTTATTTAGGTCAACCATCTACAACTTTAAACCAGTAAACATTTATTGATGGTTCCACTTCATTTACTTAGGGATGGATCGATAAATGAGAATATGGATGGTAGAAGAATGGAAATGATATATATATATATATATATATATATATATATATATATATATATATATATATATATATATATATATATATATATATATACATACACGCACGCACTCGCGCGCACACACATACTGCATGTATATATATACATATATATATTTATATATATACTATATATATATATATATATATATATATATATATATATATATATATACATATATATATATATATATATATATATATATATATATATACATACATATATATATATATGTATATATATATATATATATACATATACATACTGTATATCATCATCATCATCCTTTAGTAGTGAACTGCATGAAAAAGGCCTCAGACGTCCTTCGATTCGCGTCTGTTAATGTTCTTTCAATGACAGTCTATGCCCACAAATTTTCTTAGTTTATCAATTCATCGTTTTCTCCTTCCCCTGCTTCTTTTCCAATCTCTGGGGACCCATTACGTTGTTCTTAATGTCTCTTATTGTTATTCCTACCATTAACTTTTCCCTGGCTCTTTCGAGTCGTAACTAACTTAGTTCTAAGGCTTTAGAAAGGCTCAAGTTTCTGATGTATAAATTAACACTGGCAGGACCATCTCATAAGATACCTTTCTCTTTAGAGAAAGTGGCATTTTGTTTTTCAGCTCTTGATTTCGGTTTCATGTCTTGGAAAAACACTTACTGTCTGTTCTAAGTATGTATATCAATTATCAATCTCTAGAGGTTCGGCCATAACCTTAATTTGTTATATCTGTACTACCGTTGAACATTACCTTAGTTTTACTCATATTCATTTTCCGCTGTAAGTTTCTGCTTTCTCTATTCAAATTTTCTATCATCTTTTGCAATTCTTCCCCTTATTCACTAGACAACTATTTTATCTGCAAAACTTAAGTTGTTATGGCACTCTCCATCATTAATAATTCGTACATTTTCCAAATCTTAATTTGCATTGAAATTGTAAAATGTACGGGATAAATAACTTTATTTTGCAAAGTATTTTACACTTGCAGCTTGTCACTACAATTTTATAACTTTCAGATTTAGCCGGATTATTAAATAATTCCGTTATTGACAGTTAATAAGTAGTTCTCTTGAGTTTTGACCTTGTGTTATATAAATAAGTCATCTTTCATAAATAAGGCATCTTTCGACGTTAAGTTTTTCATTCCCTCAGGTGTGGTTCGCATGTGTGCCACCGACTTTATATAAAGGAATAATTGCCACCTATGAATGGTTCTCAGTAAAGTTGCGTGGCTGTACACTTGACACTAAATTAAAACTGATGATATGGGACCGGTGTAACAGCTAATTGGCTTCTTGGAGTAATACTCTGATTTAAAAGTGTCTACTTAAGGCCAAAAGTAAGAAACTTTTAGATATTATATCTCCGAGCTGTTCTAGCATTTTTAGACTTTACATAATTTACTCTGATTATAAAAACCATGTTCCAAAGAATAGACCTTAACACTCCGTACAGCAAATCAATCTCACTTCGTCGAATGAACTCAATTTGAAGATTAATTCTTGACTCTCATCTGCTCTTTCTATTTCAAAATGAAGGCTCAGAAGATGTATTGTTTCCAGATCTTATACTGCTTTATTGAAACTGATTTTGTTTCATTAATGAGTTTATTGATTTCAGAATGGACCTTCGACGTGGAAAAGACTTTCCATCAGCTCTTCTTCTTATGAAGCTTTGGATCACTTTGCTTCTTAACGCTGGCATTTCTGGGGCTGCCTCTGTGGACTATGACGGGTTAGTATTAAGATCAATATATATATATATATATATATATATATATATATATATATATATATATATATATATATATATATATATATATACATACATATTTATATATATACATATTTATATATACACACACACATATATATATATATATATATATATATATATATATATATATATATATATATATATATATATATATATATATATATATATATATATAGATATATATATAATGTACCTGCATATATACTGCATATACACTATAAACTGACTAACTAATTATACATACATATATATTTATATATATACAATATATAAATATATATATATAAATACATATAAATATATATATATATATATATATATATATATATATATATATATATATGTATATATATATATATATATATATATATATATATATATATATATATATATATATATATGTGTGTGTGTGTGTTATTTGTGTATGTACTTTATATTTTTATCTCGATTCAATGTAAAATCTATTTACCCCCAAAATTACCCTGTAAAAGAAAATTATATTTTTCTCCGAAAACTTTTTCAGTGATGCAACTAATGATCGATTTACTCGTAACCCTGTGTGTGTGTATCTAATTATCTTTATGATGTTTCAGATAATAACTCGTTTCACTCATCAAATTTTTCAATTTATATTAGTTATTCTTTGTACATTGCTATACAAACATTATCTAAATTTTCTCTATGGAAATGAAAAATAAAATCTTCAAGTAAAATAGCAGTTTATGTAATTTAGCTTTTTTTTTTTTTTACTTAACATTCATTAATAATTAAGCAATTACAAATTACACTTGAAATGTTTAGTCGACCAAAACTTTTAGCTCTTTTTGTGACTTCTGATGTTATTTATTTCAAGTTATCTGTGGCTTCATCTCTGTTTTGATATCTATAATTTTGTTCCTCTTCTCGTTTCCCAGATTTTCACTTTAGACTTTACCATTTGATTTCATTTATTGGAGCCCTCTTTAGTTATGGATCATTTTTCCTTTGCCTAGAAATCCATTGAATAATATTACCTATTCATCACACATTCTCCTGTCCTCATACACCTGACAACAATGAGATTACCAAAAAATTCTTCTTCACTCAAAGGTTAATTAATGAATTGTAATTGTTCAATGGCTTCTCTCCTCTTTGTAAGGGTAGAAGAGACGCTCTAGCTATGGTAAGCAGCTCTTCTGGGAGAATAACAACCACATGGTCTTCCACTATCTTGGGCTAGAGTTCTTTTGCTTGAAGGTACACTCAGGCGCATTATTCTATTTTCCCTATTTCCTTTCCTCACTGGGCTATTTTTTTCTGTTGGAGCCCCTGGGCTTATAACATCCTGCTTTTCCAATCAGGGTTGTAGCTTAGCCAGTAATAAAAATAATGATTTCAACATTTTCTTTCTCCTCACCACTCAATTTTCTCGCTATGCTCTGTATGTCTATATGGGCGTGCATGTTATTCAGGTATGAATAAATCGGGATATTTATTGTTGACAAGAGGACATTAAATTTTGCTTTGCAGATGGAAAGTCCTGGAAGTCTATCTTGAGACTGTGAGCGATGACGTCATTCCTCCTACTCTGATCAAACTGGAAGACATGGAAGCAGAGGGATACTTGGCGCTCCTCTCGGTGTCAAAGGTCAAAGGTGAGAATCGGGTCAGTTTTCACAGATTCTAGGGAAAATATATCACGGTCCGAAATTAGTCCAATTATGCAAGTTGCTCACACTGAAGATACTTCTATCGCATGCACACACACACACACACACATATATATATATATATAATATATATATATATATACATATATATAAGTATATACATCAATATATACATATATATTTATATATATATAAGTATATATATATTCATATATATATATGTATATATATATATATATATATATATATATATATATATATATATATATATATTCATTATTCATAAGTATATACATAAATATACAAAATATTTACACGCACACACATATATGTATAATATATATATATATATATATATATATATATATATATATATATATATATATATATACACATGCATTAATGTATATATCTGGATATATGTATATAAACACATTTATATACATATATATTTGTACGTATATACAGTGTGTATATATATATATATATATATATATATATATATATATATATATATATATATATATATATATATATATATGTGTGTGTGTGTGTGTGTGTGTGTGTGTGTGTGTGTGTGTGTGTGGAACTCCTTGGATATTTACAAAACCGTTACTCAGGTGACCCGATGCTCTCTTTGACTTCATTCGTTCCTGTAAATGTAAGTACTTCAATGAAGCACATACCTATCTAGCGAAGAGATTCGCTAAAACGAGATATGCATGTGAATGAGCGCGGATTCTTGTCATCATAGAAAACATTATTCAATACGTAGTTATTATGCAAATGCAAGTGTCATGTTTCGTATACCATTTGAATGGGCATTCTTTACACATTCACATGGTTTAAGACAAAATGTAAATCATGTATATTTATATGTTAAAATCTTTATCCTAAATCTAGTTACTAAAAGACTCATTTTATTACTGGTCATATAGGAATTTTTATTTTGCTTTCCGTTGCAGTCATTTT
>NC_090755.1:22977193-23007193 GCF_036898095.1 Palaemon carinicauda | reverse complement strand
AAAATAGGTTAAGCTCTCAAAAGACCCTCTATTTATGTTATTATAATTCCATATGGAGATTAATCAAAACTCTGGTATAATTAGAACTGTGTTTTGTAGGTTGTTTGATATTGCCTTGTTAGCCTATTTATTTCAAAATCTTTGGACGGCCTATAACAGAAATGCCTCCAGAGGAAGGTTTACACATTTGATTGGGGTTTTAGTCCTATTTTAGGTACACTATGCTAATAACCTTTTTCTTATCAAGATCACAAGTTTGCAAATTTTTTCAATGTTTGTGAGATTTCCTGTTCTTGTTTTGAGGATATTACCGTGCAAATAATGGTTAGTATGTTGCACTACCAGGCCCTTGATTTGTTTTCTTTATTACTTTACTCTTCCATGAATAATTATATCATACAGAGTGCCTATGCTGAAATAATAGATATTAGTGTCTATGTTTATGTTAGACCATGAGCATCATTTTATAAGTAAATTGTTTCATTCATATATAGGTGTGAGTGCATTTGTTATACGTACACCTCTTTATAAACAGGCAACTCCATTTGCACATATTTAATAATCACATGTGCAAACACGCAGGAAACCAAAATGCCAAGGTGCGTGTAACGGATATAAACAAAACACCCTAGCCAGCAGTTTTCCTGTTTACTTTGTCTTCATTGGTCTCACCTTGTTTCCTGTCAACAGCCAGCCATCTCTCTGTGAGTGACGTAAGGGGGATGTTTTGGCTGGCTCTTGTTTCCCAATAACCCATTATCAAGTTAACATTTTATACAGTACCTTATACAACATAAGCCAGGCTGACACTTGCACGAATTTGTGGCACGCATTGTCACGACTCGAGTCGTGAACTGGCGTGAACTTGTCGTGAACTGGCGTGAAGTGTTCGTAAACCCGTCATGACATCGTGGCATGTCGTGACGAGAATTTTGAAATGTTAAAAATTTTGGTCACGACAAAATTTCGTGACCGGGTCGTGAACTATGCGAGAACTGTTCGCGAACTCATCGGGACGATGCGGAAAGTGCGCAAACTATGGGAGAATTCGTCGTACCAATTCGTGTCAATGTGGACAGGTCAGCTTTGATTCTGAGGTATTTTTTTTTTTATCTTCCAGTTCGTGCCACAAAATGTCACGACTTGCCACGACAAATTCGTGGCAAAAAGTCGTGCAAGTGTCAGGGTACCTATACAATACACTATATCAAGATTTTCTAATCTAATTGGTCGAGTCAGTAGAAGTCTTCTGAATACAAGAAAAGAAATGATGTATCTTTTTAACCAAAACATTTAACTCTTCACTAAAGGATATTGCAGTTGGAGACACGTCAGCAGCAACAAAGAAAAGTACTACGATCCTCCATCGCATTCGACTCTTACATGAGTTATGATGACGTGAGTATTTTACATATCAATACTAATCATTCCTACACGTTTTAAAATTAAGTCTCTTGATGTCTTTCTCAATAAACTGTTGTAAATTATTGATCTTATTAGATTACTGAATGTTTAGATATCAGCACAGAAAGATTATAATTCATAAATGGAAAATATAGATTCTTAAAAATAAAGTTTAACAGCCCGATTCACACATGCAATAAAAGGACAAAAATAGTTCTCAGGAAAATTCTGTAATAATATGAGAGTACCAAGTCTTAAACATATACTATAGTTCAATCTATAGTCAATCTTGCCTTAAACATGTACTAAAGTTACACAATCTAAAATCAAGGTTTGTAGGGGGGGGGGGGAGGATGATTCAAGCCGGGGATATCCCCCCCACACGATTTGTCATGTTTCAGTCTGCGTTACTTAACAGGTGCGTCATTGAAGCGCCAGATTTTATGTGAGCGTCGTCATGCATGAAATGTAGGTCTGTGTGAACACCACCTATTTTTATAAAGTACGTGATGTGAGTGAGATACTGAATTACAGCATACACACTGACAATAATTTTCATTACTCTCTCTCTCTCTCTCTCTCTCTCTCTCTCTCTCTCTCTCTCTCTCTCTCTCTCTCTCTCTCTCTCTCTCTCTCTCTCTCTCTCTGTCTTACTTGTACCTGTAGATGTTCAATTGATTGCCTTTGAAATATCACCGAAAATTCCTCCGTATTGCTTTTCTAGCAGAGAATACTGGCTTAAGTTGAAGGCAATTTTTTGGCCAGTTTATGTAGATGTGAGCAAGTTGGTTAGCTAACATTGTGTTAGTGTCAACACAGAAAGTTAATATTAGAGTATACTGGCGGTCTGTAAACAGTACAGGAAAAAAAAAAAGAAAAAAAAAAGTTGCCGGCTTATTTCTCAATTGAGTCGTGTGACTTGTCTGATTTAGATCTCAAACTTGCTTATTAGCTCCCACCAAAATGACCTATTCATTACACACAGCTCATATATACAGCAACGCTGAGTCCGTGTTCCAGTCAATCGTAAAATTTGTACGACACCATATCTTTATTGTTATACAAGTGCCTTATCCTTTACAAGTTTACTTTCATTTAATATGCTAAGATATTTAAGTTTACATTGTATTGGGGTGTGTGTTTACCTATCTGTAATGACTTTGATCTAAATTAGTTAACGATGTACTGTACTTGGGTACATTACCTGGTCGACTAACCCAACCCCCCCCAACCCTTGATTTTAGAATGGTCGGACTATAACAATACTGAGTAATTTTTGAGGTTTTCTTAGTCATTTCAAAACATTGATTGCCACAGATGACGAGTTACTTGGAGAGCCTGGAAGCCGAGTACCCAAACAAAGTCCGAGTAAAGGAAATTGGAAAAAGTGTTGAAATGCGCCCTATATACCTTGTTCGGGTGACCAACAATATCGGAGATAACACAGAGAAGAACGTTGTATTCATTGATGGAGGTCAGTACTTAAAGTATATTCACTTACCAGAAATGTTTTTCTTCATTAAGCTTCCACAGAGTTTGTATTAGACATAATGTTCCAGACATTATTTAGCATACTGTACAGATGTCTTTCCAGAACTTATACTTATTTATCACATATCTTCCCCAGAGTTATCCACCCTGTGTAGCTAACTCTCCCCATTACAAAAAGAAATTCCTTAGTAATCATTTGATAGAAGATAATGATTTGGCTTTATTCCAAAGAAATCTACAATATTTTGTTATTTTGAGATTATACCTGGGTTCAACTCTTTGGTCAGGAACAAAGAGCACCTTTAAGGTAAAATAATGTCTAAAATATACAATTATTACTTTGATTGGCTTCAACAATTCATTAGGCATACCTACATAAAGTCAGAGCATCAGCCGGATATCTTTTTCAAAGTTTTTTACTTTGTTAACTAAATTGACTAATCTAGGCTGACACCTTAATTGATTAGTTTGGCACTTTGAGTAATTTTTTCAGCTTGGTCTTAAGGCATACTTGGATGAAAATTCTGCCTTGCTGATGTTAACTTTCAAAATTATTATTGTTATTACTATCATTATCATTTACAGTCTACAAAAACTGGTGGTTTATAGTGTGGGATTCAGGGTTACATACACTTTCCTTAGGAATCCATCACTATTCTCGCTATATGTGCTGTTTGAAGTAGCACATTCTTTTTCACAAGTCCTGAGAGAATACTGGCTCCTACTTCCTCATGGTTCTTTTTCAGTGACTTAGGAATAGTCTTGGTGCTCCTATGATTATTGGCACCACTTCAACTTGCATATTCCATAGCTTTCTCCCTTGAATTCGTAAATATTGGTACTTTTCTATTTTTTTCTCTCCCCTTAGCCTCCACTCTTGAGTCCCACGATACTGTGATATCTGAGTTTTGTTTTGTTAGTTGTCTTGTCGACCAGAGTGACGTCTGGTTGATGTGCTTGTACCACTCTTGTACTCGAGCAGCTTTCTACCACAGCTTGAGGTTGATGTTCATACTATTTATTGCCACATTGTATGATATTCTCTACAGAGACTTTAATGGAGAGCTTTAACTACTGTACTAAGATCTTTACGAAGTTCCAAAGTTAAGCTTCGACTACTTTATAGCTTCAATTCTTTGCATGTATTCACTTCTAATCTTTTCCTTCATCTCTTGGCATTTTATTGCTTCTCTTTTTATTATCTCATCTGACAACTTTATCCCTTCCATCCATGTTACTTTTGCTTTCTCTATGTTAACTAGAGCACACTTTTCTATACCAAACTCCTTCTTGATGTCTCCTGATTCAACTCTTACCATCTGGATTAGCATGTATGTTTCCTTAGTATTTTTCCCAAACAGCTTGATGTCATCTATGAACATCAAGCGGTTTATTCTACGACCTCCTTTCTTCAGTTGGTACCAAAGTTCCAGGACTGTTGTCATGGGAAGCTACTACGAAAAGTAGTGGGGACAGTGAGCCCCCTTGGAAGATTCCTCTCCTGATATTGACCTCCGCAAGCCATTTTTCTGATCAAATAAGTATAGCTTACCGATTTTGATTTGTAATTTTTGAGAAAGTTGAGTGTTAGCCTTCATACAATATATCTTTTATAATTTTATCACCCCTGAGTGTGGTATTCTTGTCAATCCATGCCATACTTGTGATTGATTGACTGATTTAAAGTTTTCAGGCATCCTGACATCTAAGGTAATTGACGCCAATATCATTTATTTTATATAAAAAACAAAAGAATATTTAATTAAAACCATAAAAGTTGAATGTCATTATAGAAGTTAAATAGTTTTCAGAAGACCTGCTTCTGAAATAAATCTAAAAATGCCGCTCTCATAGTAGGACACATCATGTCCAAGAATCTTGGTAAGGATGAACCTGCCACCCTCACCTCGAGCCTCAAACAAATATCTATTTCTTAAGTTATTATAATTGGGGCATTCGGTCAACAAATGCCTCACTCTTAAAGGTACTAAACAGTCCTCACAATACGGTTGGTGTTGGCCCTTCAGCAGAAACTTGTGTCAACCGTGTGTGACCAATACGGAGACGACAAAGAGTCGTCTCCCATTTTCGGGGTATCATGTTATACCTCCAAGGTGATATGATATTTGTTACTTCCCTCATTTTATTGCCATCTTGACTATCCCAGTGCTGTTGCCATTTATTACAAACCAATTTCTTGATGTAAGGTAGGAAATCATTACAGGGAATGGGATACCTCCTTGGTAGCAACTCAGATGCTGCATTCTTCGCCAGTAAATCTGCCTTCTCATTCCCAGACACACCTACATGTGCTGGAACCCAACAAAATCGAACTGTTATACCTCTCCGTCCAATAATAAAAAGCCATTCTAAAATCTTTAAAACTAAAGGGTTACTAGAATTAAAAACTTCTAGAGCTTGAAGGACACTCCTTGCATCACTAAAAGTGGTAAAATTACTCTCCTTCTCCAACGCTATTTTCTCAATAGCGGATAGTATGCCATACAGTGGCAGTAAATATGAAAGTTGTTAGAGGAAGTGCACCTCTACAATTAAAACCATTACTATGTACTCCAAATCCAATGCCAGCATCAGATTTGGAGTCATCAGTATATATAAAAGTCGATCCCCTATGTTCTACAACATGTTCCATAAAAAGGCACCTGGATTCTAAGTCAGTCATATTCTTCTTAACTCCAATAAAGTATTTACAGAAAGATACGTCAAGTAATTTCCATGAGGCGTTGATGATACCTTGAATGGAAGCACCTTAATTCTAATTATATCCAGACTGTTTAATAATTGTTTCACCCGAAAGACATAATGTTGAGGAGATTTTGGGTGCAACTCAAAGTACGTTAGGTGCCTTACAAGGCTTGCAGTCTGAAAAGCTAAAGAATTAGGGAGTCTTTGCAATCTAAACCAATACCGAATAATAACAGACATTCGGTAAAGGTCTAGAGGTAACTCCCCAGCATCAACAAGGAGACTTGTGATAGGTGAGGTTCTAAACGCTCCTGTGGACAATCTAATACCATCATGATGTATTGAATCTAATATCTTTAACCGGTTGGGGTGGCTCAGGAATATATTTCACATCCATAACTAATTTTGGAAAAAATCAAGGCCTTGTATAATTTAAGAATAGTATTGCGGTCTGCCCCCAAGATGTATGGGACAATACTTTTAAAATATTCAGGGCCTTGAGACATTTAGCTTAAATGCTTTTAAGTGAGAAACCCATGTAAGCCTACAATCAAATATTAAACCTAAAAATTTAGCTTCATTTACACATAGTATCAATTGACCTTTAATGTATATATCCGGGTCTGGGTGTACTCCCCAGATACAACAAAAATGGACAATAGTAGTTTTACTTGTCGAGAACTTAAATCCATTCATATCGGCCCAATGAATAATTTTGTCAATAGAGAGTTGTATTTTTCTCTCAATCATTGCCATTCTAGCTAAAGCAAATGATATTGAGAGATCATCCATAATTTATCGATTGATTGATTTGGCGTTCTCTGGCTTCCTGACATCAAAGGTCATTGACGCCAATATCGTTTATTATAAATAAAGATTAAAAGAATATTCAAATAAAACCAGGAAAGTAAATAGTTATAAGAGTTAAATAGCATTACGAAGACCTGCTTCTGATATAAATTAAAAAATGCCACTATCATTGTACGACACATTATGTCCAAGGATCTTGGCAAGGATGAACCGGCCATCTTCACCCCAAGCCTCTAAGAGATATCTATTTCTTTCTGTGCTATAAGTGGCGCATTCAGTCAACACATGCCTCACAGTCAAGGGTATTAAACAGTTGTCACAATATGGTTGGTGTTGGCCAGCCAGCAGAAACTCCTGTGTCATCCGAGTGTGACCAATGCGGAGACGACAAAGAATAGTCTCCCATTTTCAGGGCATCCCATTATATCTCCAAGGGGATATAACAATCACAATTTCTCTCATCTTATTTTTGCTTAAACTATACCAATGCTGTTGCCAATTGTTATGATTGATTGATTGATTTAAGGTTTTCTGGCATCCTGACATCTAAGGTCATTCACCCCGATATCATTTATTTTGTATAAAAATTAAAAAAATATTCAATTAAAACGATAAATATAGAAAATAAATAGTTTTCAGAAGACCTGCTACTGAAATAAATCTAAAAATGCCGCTCGCATAGTAGGACACATCATGTCCAAGAATCTTGGCAAGGATGAACCTGCCACCCTCCCCTCGAGCCTTAAACAGATGTCTATTTCTTAAGTTATCAAAATTACGGCATTCGGTCAACAAGTGCCTCACTATTAAGGGTACTAAACAGTCGTCGCAATACGGTTGGTGTTGGCCCTTCAGCAGAAACTTGTGTCAACCGAGTGTGACCATTACGGAGACGACAAAGAGTCGTCTCCCATTTTCGGGGCATCTTGTTATACCTCCATGGTGATATGATATTTGTTATTTCCCTCATTTTATTGCCATCTAGACTATCCCAGTGCTGTTGCCATAAATTACAAACCATTTTCTTGATGTAAGGTAGGAAATTATTACACGGAATGGGATACTTTCTTGGTGGCAACTCAGATGCCGCATTCTTCGCCAGTAAATCTGCCTTCTCATTCCCAGACACACCTACATGTGCTGGAACCCAACAAAATCGAACCGTTATACCTCTACATCCAATAATAAAACACCATTCTAAAATCTTTAAAACTAGAGGGTTACTAGAATTAAAAACTTCTAAAGCTTGGAGAACACTCCTTGCATCACTAAAAATTGTAAAATTACCCTCCTTTTCCAAAGTTATTTTCTCAATAGCGGTTAGTATGCCATACAGTTCGGCAGTGAATATGGAAACTGTTAGAGGAAGTGCACCTCTACAATTAAAATCATTACTATGTACTCCAAATCCAATGCCAGCATCAGATTTGGAGCCATCAGTATATATAAAAGTCGATCCCCTATGTTCTGCAACATATTTCATAAAAAGAGACCTGGATTCTAAGTCAGTCATATTCTTCTTAACTCCAATAAGGTATTTAAAAAAAGATAAATCAGGTAATTTCCATGGAGACGTTGATGATACCTTGAATGGAAGCACCTTAATTCTAATTATATCAAGATTGTTTGATAATAGTTTCACCCGAAAGCCATAATGTTGAGGAGATTTTCGATGCAACACAAAGTATGTTGAGTGCCTTACAAGGCTTGCAGTCTGAAAGGCTAAAGAATTAGGGAGTCTTTGCAATCTAAACCAATACCGAATAATAACAGACATTCGGTAAAGGTCCAGAGGCAACTCCCCAGCATCAACAAGGAGACTTGTGATAGGTGAGGTTCTAAATGCTCCTGTGGACAATCTAATACCAGCATGATGTATAGAATTTAATATTCTTAACTGGCTTGGGATGGCTGAGGAGTATATTTCGCATCCATAACTAATTTTGGAAAAAAATCAAGGCCTTGTATAATTTTAGAATAGTATTGCAGTCTGCCCCCCATGATGTATGGGACAATACTTTTAAAAGATTCAGAGCCTCAAGACATTTAGCTTTTAACGCTTTTAAGTGAGAAACCCATGTAAGTCTACAATCAAATATCAACCCTAAAAATTAAGCTTCACTTGCACTTGGGATCCGTTAACCTTTGATGAATATATCCGGGTCTGAATATACTCCCCGGATACGAAAGAAATGGACAATAGTAGTTTTACTTGTCGAGAACTTGAATCCATTCATATCGACCCACTGGATAATTTTGTCAATTAAGAGTTGTATTTTTCTCTCAACAATTGCTATTCTAGCTCCAGCAAATGATATAGAGAGATCATCCACAAATAATGTTGAGAGAACATCCCGGGGAATGACTGAGGATATCTCATTAATTGCTAGTGCGAAGAGGGTTACACTCAGCACACTACCCTGAAAAAACCCTTCTTCCTGGCATTAACTCTGATATAGTTTCTCAACTCTCACTTGAAAAACTCTATGTGAAAAAAATGACTGAATAAATAGTGGAAGCTCTCCTCTTAATCTAAACTCATGAATTGTTTTAAGTATACCATATCTTCATGTGGTATCATATGCCTTGAAAAGGTAAAAAAAGACTGTCACATGGTGTTGTTTGGAAGCAAAACCTTCACAAATAAAGGAATCAAATCGTATCAACATATCAGTCGTTGAGTGCATTTTCTGAATCCACATTGAATGGGTGATAAAATACACTTCTTTTCAAGGTACCACATCAGGCTTACATTGACCATCTTCTCTATGATTTTACATAAACAAGATGTCAATACAATTGGCCTATAATTTGCTGATAAAAACTTGTCCTTACTGGGGTTTAAAAAGGCTAAAATAATGGCTAGTTCCCAAACACTAGGATAATTATGATCATGCCATATTCTATTAATAATGCTTAAAATTAATAACTTAAATATTTAAAGGCACATGTTTAATCATTGCATATGGAATTCCATCGGGTCCAGAATTTCTTTTTCAAAAATAAACATAACACAGCTTTTATATGTAGCTGGGTGTGCTTCCCCCACAATGTATGCAATTTGGATTTTCTATGCATACAACATGACTTTTTTTCCACAGTTGGCACAAACAGCTGGCTTATTATTTGGTTTTTCCTTGCATTTCTGTCTTAAATGGCCATACATTTGGCAATGATAACATCGCAATGGTGAAGGGATATATGGTTTCACCTTCAAAGATAGCCAACCAGCTTTTATAACTTTGGCAATCTGCATTGATCAAATGTTATAATCAAAGTAGCAAGAGGAATACGTTGTTCTCCAACTATCTTTATCATTCTGACGACATTTACTACTCCTTCGACTTTTTAGTTCATCCTCAATTTCTTTTTCCTCTATATCCAGCAATTCTGGAGCATATATCACACTCTACTCTGGTTGAAAGTAGGGTGCGAAATGCATTTTACATTATGACCATCCAATGTTGTAAGTGTTTTTAACCTCTCACCTTGTAATGGGGATAGTGTCTCTATCAAGAGACTTCCATTTCCCTGGAGTAGAATTTTTGGCTGCCCTCCACATAAAGTAACTATTTCCCTGCTAGCTTAAAAACATTCAAATGCTCATTTCTTCCATTTTCAAATTCTAAAATGAATTTTTCATAATTCACTTACTTCATAGTGACCAGGTAATACTTCTACTTTTCTATATCTTTCTGTACTGTCATCATCTCTCTCTCTCTCTCTCTCTCTCTCTCTCTCTCTCTCTCTCTCTCTCTCTCTCTCTCTCTCTCTCTCTTCTCTAGTGCTTTCTTAGCATTCTTTACATAACGTGAATAAGATTCCAATGTTACAATAGTAGAACCCGAGTTGGAGCGGTCTGTACCAAGGTCCATGTTTGTATTTTCCCGGTCGTTAACAGAGGGGTTGGTTTTTTTGAAAAGAGCAAGCCTGGTTATCTACCTCTTATCGGAGGATGTCAGTCCTCCTATCCCATGTGGCCCAACACGAGAAAAGGTTTCAGCGGGGACCAGTCATCTATTAGAGAGGGGCTGCCTCTCTTGTCAGGTGGTTAGCCCCTCCCACCGGTGACTCCAATGCCTGGCGTCACCCATTACCAGCAAATGTGTGCGCCCACCTTAAGAGAGGTAGCCCCTCTTTAATAGAGGACTGGTCCCCGTTGAAACCTCTTCTCGTGTTGAGCCACATGGGATAGGAGGACTGACATCCTCCAATAAGAAGTGGATAATCCGGCTTGCTCTTTTATAAAAAAAAAAAAAAAAAAACCAACCCCTCTGTTGACGACCTGGCAAATACAAACATGGAATTCGGTATAGACAGCTCCAACTCGGTTTCTAATAATGTAACATTGGAACCTTATTCACATTATGTAAAGAATGATAAGAAAACACTAGAGAAGAAGAAGAAGAAGAAGAAGAAGAAGAAGAAGAAGAAGAGAGAGAGAGAGAGAGAGAGAGAGAGAGAGAGAGAGAGAGAGAGAGAGAGAGAGAGAGAGAGAGAGAGAGAGAAATGATGACTACAGAAAAATATAAAAAAGTAGAAATATTACCTGGTCACTATGAAGTAGTGAATTATGAAAAATTCTTCATCTTAGAATTTGAAAATGGAAGAAATGAGCATTTAAAAGTTTCTAAAGCTAACAGGGAAATAGTTACTTTATGTGGAGGGCAGCCAAAAATTTTACTCCAGGGAAATGGAAGTCTCTTGATAGAGACACTATCCCCATTACAAGGTGAGAGGTTAAAAACACTTACAACATTGGATTGTCATAGTGTAAAATGCCTTTCGCACCCTACTTTCAACCAGAGTAGAGGTGTGATATATACTCCAGAATTGCTGGATATAGAGGAAAAAGAAATTGAGGATGAACTGAAAAATCAAGGTAGTAAAAGTAGTCAGAATGAGAAAGAGAGTTGGAGAACAACGTATTCCTCTTGCTACTTTGATTATAACATTTGATCAATGCAGATTGCCAAATGTTATAAAAGCTGGTAGGCTATCTTTGAAGGTGAAACCATATATCCCTTCACCAATGTGATGTTATCATTGCCTAATGTATGGCCCTTCAAGATAGAAATGCAAGGAAAGACTAAATAATAAGCCAGCTGTTTGTGCCAACTGTGGAAAAAAAAGTCATGGAGTATGCATAGAAAATCTAAATTGCATACATTGTGGGGAAGCACACCCAGCTACATCTAAAAGCTGTAAAGTTTATTTTTGAAAAAGAAATCCAGGCCATTAGGACCATGGAAAGGGTTACTTTTAAAGAGGCTCGTAAAAGAGCTATTGAAAAGCAAATAAGACCAGGGCAACCTTTTTCAATGGTTCTGAAGAAAAACTTGCCAAAGCACACAGACGAAAATTATATCTTCACTTCTAAGATAAAGAAACAAATGAAAGTAGTTAAAGAGGTTGAAAGTCCCATCGAAAATCTATATCCAGAAATTGTAGAAAAATCAAAACAGATACTTAAAATCTGAAAGTTATTAAAAAACCAACTACTCCCATTCCAAACAATAGTATAAACCTCTCTTAGACCGTGTCCTTGCCTGATCTGATGGAGGTTCCGCTTGAAACCAATTTACCTGGTGAACCTGTAGTGGGGAAGGTGCAAAAACATGACAGATTACAACCTTTTAATCGAAAAAGAGAGAGACCTCCATCTCTCTCGCCTCCTACCATAAGAAACATCAAAGTCACGACTTCAAATAAATATGATATCTTGTCTGCTGATGTTTCTGATCAACTGGAAGGTAAATTGAACAAATCAGAAATTCAAGTTGAGGTCCACCATCCTCCTCAACAATTAGATTGATTGATTTATGAAATTTATGGCCCGAAGCCAAACGCTGGAGCCGCAAGGCCATTCAGCGAATATATATATATATCTTTTAGAATGGATTATTAGTATATAAATAAAAGTAAAACAATTCAAATAAATCTATACAACAGGTTAAAATTTAAAATCACAATAAAACCAACAGGTTAAAATTTAGGATCGCAATAAAACCAACAGGTTAAAATTTAAAATCACAATAAAATCATAGATCTATAACTCATAAAAAATATCAATTTCTTTTAAAAACTGTACAACCTGCTCCACTGGAGCAGTCTCACCTAAAATTTCCCCAAGGGACATATTGATGAAATGATTTTTCCTACATTGACATCTAAAAAAAGTACAGGACACTAAAATATGTTCAACGGTTATATCTACTTGGCAAGCAGGGCAGCAAGGAGCCAGCATATCCGCCCCACTTGCCATCAGATACCAATGAGTATAATGTGTGTGCCCTATACGCAAACGTGTTAAAGCAATGCTAGATCTTCTGTCCACCTGTAAATGTGACCATGGTTGGACAGAAGGCCTAATTGACTTTAATTTAAAATTATTGTTTAAATCAGACCAGTGGGCCTGCCACTTGTCTCTACAATAAAATCTAATACTACTTTTAAAATCTGATACTGAGACACCCATGCTGGAAATGTGATTAAGCCTACTTGCAGCCTTAGCTGCAACGTCGGCTCTCTCATTTCCTACAATTCCAACATGGGACAGAACCCAGCCAAACTTAATCGTAAAATGTTTCCTATTCACTAAAATATAAAACCAATCTTGTATCTCTTGCACCAAATGATGGCAAGAGACTAAACTTCTTAATGCTAATAAAACAGTCAATGAGTCGGTAAAAATGGTAAAAATTTTATTAGAAAAATTATTACAAAAAATTAATTTCAAAGAAGTCAAAGCTGCTAACAGTTCTGCCGTAAAAATAGAGGAACTTGACGGAAGCCTTTTTTTAATTATATTTTCAGTTGTCACTACAGAGCAACCCACACCATCAGAACCCTTGGAACCATCTGTATAAATGTGATAAGCATCATCATGCTCAGAGGCATGAGATAGGAAACTAGCTCTCAACTGTTCATCAGAGCTGTTCCTTTTACTATCCATAACTGGACAATTCTCTATCTTAGGCCTATTCCAAGAAGGATATTTTGAAGGGGTAATTTCAGCCACTGCAGGGGGAAGTAATCCAACGTCAATAGCTGAGGCTTCTAATCTTACTTCTAGTGGTTTGGGCAACCTAGTCCTAATTGGTGCTCTATCAAAGGGTTGCTTTACGAATTTAGAATTTGGGTTGAGTTTCGAGGTAAGAACACGAGACATATACCTCAAACCCAACTCTTCCCGACGAATAAAAATGGGAGGAATCCCTGAATCCACGTATAAACTATCAACAGGTGATGTCCTATATGCACCTGTGCAAATTCTTAAAGCCATGTTATGAACCACATCAAGTTTTTCTAAAATGGTTTTGCATGCAGATCCATATATCTGACATCCATAATCTATTTTACTTAGGCACAAAGCCTGGTATATCCTCAACAGACATGTTCTATCAGCTCCCCAGTTGAAAGCAGACACAACTTTAAGCATGTTAAGTCTAAGTTTCACGTTATATACTACCTCATTAATATGTTGAGAGAAAGTTAATTTCTTATCAAATAAAACACCAAGGTACTTTATGCTATCTTCGTATGGTAAAATGGCATCTTTTAAAAACAGCGTAGGAATCTCTTCCATTCTTCTCAATTGACAAAAATGTATGGCTTTAGTTTTTTTCTGGAGAAAATTTGAACCCTCTAGCACTTGCCCAACATGTAGCAGCATTAATAGCAATTTGGATTTTATGACATGCTTCAACAGCTGATGATTTACTACACACTACTGCATAGCATAGTCATCAGCAAAAGCCAGACCATGCACCCCAACAGGAACTTGTTCAAGTAGACCGTTAATAGCTACATTGAAAAGCGTTGGACTAAGAACGCTTCCCTGAGGCAATCCTTCTTCTTGAGGATAAGCTGATGAAATAAGCGAGCCAATTCTCACTTTTAAGTACCTATCAGACAAAAAATCTTGAATACAATAAAACATATTACCCACAATACCCCAATCAACGAGTTGCTTAAGGATACCCCTCGCCAGGTAGTATCGTAGGCCTTTTCTAGCTCAAAGAACACTGCAATGGTCTGGTTTTGCATGGCAAAGGCATTCTAGACTTCTCGAGTGAGAAACATCAAAGGGTCAATGGTTTTTCTATTTTTCCTAAATCCAAACTGTTTGATAAAAGATTCTTTGATTTCAAATACCACACTAGTCGAATATTGACCATTCTCTCATAAATCTTGCCAACACAACTAGTAAGAGCAAATGGCCTATAATTTTTTGGGAGGTACAAACTCTCTTTAATGGTTTTATAATACAAACTATTATCGATATTTTCCACGACTTAGGGGAAGTTCCTGAAGTCCAAAAACTATTTAAAATATCTAAAAGAAATTGTTTTGTACTTTTTGGTAGATTAAAAATCATGGAGTATAAAATATCATCTTCCCCAGGAGATGTTGGAGAAGACAATGAAATTGCATTATCCAATTCTTCCATGGTAAAAGGAAGATTGTAAGACTCTAAATTTGTACTAACAGGAGGAACAACCGTAGTACTGTTTCTAATATCCCTGAATGCTGCAGGATAGTGTAGGGCACTAGATTATTCGAAAAAAGCCTACCAAACTCTTCGGCTACTTCTCTAGTATCAGATATAAAGAGACCATCAATTTCGATATAGGCAAGGTAGATGGACAAAATTTCCCTTGCAACTTTCGGATTCTATTCCAGACTAATGAGAGGGGAATTATATTTCAATTCGCTTATGTATTTAATAAATGATTCTCTCCTTGCCGGCTTAAAAGTTTTCTTTTGATTAGCAAGAGTTCTTCTTTATGTTATTTTATTGGCTAAACAAAGGTATCTACGATATCTCTTGTAGCAAGGTCTTGCTATCTTCTGCATCAAAGCACAGGCATCATTCCACCAAGAAACTACAGGACGTTGAGGTTTACTTGATGTTTGAGGTATGGAGAGCATGGCCCCACACAACATGTTCACTAAATACTCGCATGCTTGTATTGAACTCTGGAATTAATTTTTCTTTCGATAAATTTCAGTGGATTTATTAAATAATCCCCAGTCACCTTCCCCCACCTTCCATTTGGGTAAACATGGAGATCGTATATTTTTTATATACTTCAAGTGAATGGGCCAATTATCACTGCCATGATCATTTGGGTCTACTGTCCATAGGTAATCTAACCTCAAAGATGAAAAGCAAAAAATAGTGAGGTCTATGGCTGAATCAGAACTGTGGTAAACATCATGTCTTGTAGGGGAACCATCGTTCATTAAAGTGATGTCATTCATGTCAACCAGTTGTTCTATTATCAAACCCCATCGATCACAACGTTGTTCTCCACATAGGGTGTGTTTGACATTAAAGTCCCCTATCAATATAAAGGGTTGAGGATGTTGGTTTATTAAGAATTGCAAGTCATTTAATTCTAGCTG
The DNA here is from genome assembly GCF_036898095.1 of Palaemon carinicauda. Classification (NCBI taxonomy): domain Eukaryota; kingdom Metazoa; phylum Arthropoda; class Malacostraca; order Decapoda; family Palaemonidae; genus Palaemon; species Palaemon carinicauda. The sequence continues at coordinate 22,991,371 of NC_090755.1, read as the reverse complement.
ACGAGGATTACCATGTGCATCCTGAAGTCTATTTTCTAATGTTGGATCAAGGTAAAGTGAACCAGTAGTGATCCATTTGTCAGTAAAGATTTGAATTGCACAAGCCTACAACACAGAATTCAAGTGAACATCAGAGGGAGGCAGGAGAAGCCCCACCAGAAGGGGCAGGAGGAGCCCCACCAGAGAGGGGCGATGGAGACCTACAAGTGGGTGGAGGAGGAACCCCACAAGAAGGGGCCAGAGAAGTCCCACCAGAGGGTGCCGGGGGATCCCCACCAAGGGGGGCCAGAGGAGCCACAACAAGGGGGTCCCAAGGAGCCCAACTAGAGAAGTCAACAGAACTTTTCACTGCATCTGTATCAGATTTTTTCCCTAATAGCTTCTTTGCATGTCCAACACTGATGTGTTCATTAATAGATTTCAGCAATGCCTCTTGCTCTTTCTTCAATACAGGGCATTCTCTATCACAGGCCCGATGGTCACCCTTGCAGTTCACACACACTACAGGTGTTGAACACTCCCCATGCTCAGGTTGGGCACACGATCCACAGTTTTTATTCCTAGTACAAATACGGGAGGTGTTCCCAAAACCAAAACAATTAAAACACTGAAGCGCTTTCTGTCTATATGGACGAACTCTGACAATTTCACTGTCAAAAACAATGTCTAGAGGCAAATAAGAATTCACAAAATTTAAAATAATCATTGATGAATGGGGCACTTTAAATACCTTCCAAATCACATTTGGACAGATTTCCAAAATCTCGCTCTCATCTAGCTCATAGATATCTTTATTAAAGATAACCCCTTTTGCATATCTGAAGTTGTAGTGAGGTTTTATTTGTTTTATCATTCCATCAGGATCAAGCCTAAGATTGAGAAGCATTACTGCTTGTCCGTCTCTTTTGGTATTCACCAGAAAACTGTTACGTCCAAAACGAGATATCTCTGGTCTGTTTACATTACCAATTTTTTGGTTTACTAACCTCTTCACCTTGAAGAGGTTGCCTCTCTCACTTTGTGTGGTAATAATTAACCACTTAGCTGGATTTGGTGATCTAGATATTTTAGTTATTTTAGGTTCTTCAGGTTCATTATGAGGTCTATAGACATCTAGATACCTAGGTACCTCTTCTGCCCTTGAAAGCTGAACATTCATAGTAACTTGATTAAATTCCTTGTATGCTCTATGGGCTTCTGTCACTTTATCAAAGATAATCCAGTTTTCAAAGAATTTATTATCATTGCCAAGTCTATTCCTGATTTCTTTTATTAATACAAATTTTGAAAATTCCTTGTGAATATCATAAAAACTCCAGTCCAAAGGCACTGGTTTAACTAACAGGATTACTGTTTTATAAGTTCCTCATATGGTTCCATAGTAACAATGGAGCTCTTAGAATTATTTATAGCCAAAATCAGAGAGGAAGCAGATTGGTTGTCAAAGGGTTTTGGTGGGGTCGCCATAGTGACGAGAAGACTCCTTTCATCTGTATATTCCCCCCACCCACCAAGGAGCCACACTTAAGAGGACGGGGTCATCCCTCAAATTAGGGCCGCCCTAGGGGCAATATCCAGATATACACCCCGCCCTCAGCACTTGAGGTGTCATGACGGCCATCAACGTCAGACCCAGCACTGAGGGAAAGGTTTGACATAAAACTTTCCCCTCGCTCGGGCACGTCAGGTACTCGAGTTCTTTTGAGATGGCATGCTGTCCATCCCACCAGCGCCAAATCCAAAGAGGCAGCCAAACCATAGTCAAACACAAGCCAAAGTCACTAACAAGTTCATGTACAAGAGTTGGAGATGGGAGGAAAAATGAAAAAAAAAAAATGAAAAGAGAAAGTGCTGACTAAGTTAGTTGGATCAACAGCTTGGCACCAAAGACCAGTGGGAAATCTATTCCCACCGAACATCTGAGCCCAGCTGCTGATCCCTAAGGCACCCATCGTCATCATGGCTTCAGCATCTGAGGGCCTCAACGATTAGATCAAAAGGACACAAAGAAAAAGACGAACACAAAACCCACCAGCATGATGCATTGAATCTAATATCTTTAATCGGCTTGGGGTGGCTGAGAAGAATATTTCACATCCATAACTAACTTTGGAAAAAATCAAGGCCTTGTATAATTTTAAAATAGTATTGCGGTCTGCCCCGATGATGTATGGGACAATACTTTTAAAAGATTCAGAGACTCAAGACATTTAGCTTCACTTACACATGGGATCCGTCGACCTTTAATGTATATTATCTGGGTCTGGATGTGCTCCCCGGATACGACAGAAATGTACAATAGTAGTTTTACTTGTCGAGAACTTAAATCCATTCATATCGGCCCACTAGATAATTTTGTCAATTGAGAGTTGTAGTTTTCTCTAAACCATTGCCATTCTAGCTCCAGCAAATGATAAGAAGAGATCATCCACAAATAATGTTGAGAGAACATCCAGGGGAATGGCTGAGGATATCCCATTAATTGCTAGTGCAAACAGGGTTACACTCAGCACACTACCCTGAGGAACTCCTCCTTCCTGACATTTACTCTCTGATAGAGTTTCCCCCACTCTCACTTGAAAAACTCTATGTGAAAGAAATGACTGAATAAATAGTGGAAGCTCTCCTCTCAATCCCAAGTCATGCATTGTTTTAAGTATACCATATATCCATGTGGTATCATATGCCTTTTCAAGGTCAAAAAATACTGCCACATGGTGCTGTTTGGAAGCAAAGGGTTCACAAATAGAGGACTCAACTCATATCAACACATCAGTCATTGAGTGCATTTTTCTGAATCCATATTAAATGGGTGATAAAATACCCTTCTTTTCAAGGTACCACATCAACCTTGCATTGACCATCTTTTCCATGATTTTACATAAACAAGATGTCAATGCAATAGGTCCATAGTTTGCTGCTAAAAACTTGTCCTTACCGGGTTTCAAAAAACCTAAAATAATTGGTAGTTCCCAAACACTTGGGTAACTATGATCATGCCATATTCTATTAATAATGCATAAAATAAATAACTTGGTATTAAAATGTACATGTTTAATCATTGCATATGGAATTCCATCAGGTCCAGGGGTTGTATTGTTACAAGTAGCAAGTGCCGAATCATATTCTCTTTCAGTAAAAGGAGAATTATATGACTCTTCCCTTCCTATTGCAAAATATAAAATTTTCTTTTCTTCAATGCTCCTATATTGGTGACCAGGAGCTGCTACACACTTGCAAGATACATTTGAAAAATGATCAGCCAGGGCATTGCTAATATCATTTGCTTTAGTCACATACCAGCCGTTCACATTCAGCACTGGTGGTGGATTTGGGGTAAATTTGCCAGGAATCTTCTTTATTCTCCTCCATACAGAAGATGGTGGTGTTCTACTATTAATGGAGGAAACAATAGACACCCATGACTGGCGCCTAGCTTCTTTCATGGCACAATGGAACTGTGCTCTACATTTCTTGTATATAATTAAATTCTCATCAGTTCGGTGTCTACACAATCGTGTTAGAGATCTTCTTGTGGCTCTGAGCAGGGCAGTTAGTTCTGAAGACCACCAAGGGATTGGTCGTCGTTGGAATAGCCCTGTTTTTTTGGGAACAGAATTGACTCCTGTGGTATGGATAGTTCCATTCAGTAAATCTATGGCATCATCAATATTTTCAACCGGCTCTGCATCCCCCTTAATTTTGCTTAGGTCACGAAATTTATCCAAGTCCGTCTTGTCAAGATTCCATCGTGGATATCTGTGTAAAGGTGGACCATTGTTGGTATTTATAATGATTAGATGATTAGCCTACTAGTGATCATGCACCAATGTCCTCCAATCAAAATCAAGAAGGCAGTTAGAGCTTGCGATTGAAAGGTCAATGCATGACAAGGTACCTGTCTGAACATGGAAGTGCGTGGGCTCTCCTGTATTAAGGAGTCCGACATCCTCATTTTCAACAATTTGAGATGATATTGCCCCTTGTGTTTGCCAAAACATCACCCCATAAAGCATGTCTACCATTCATATATCCCAGTAAGAGAAAAGGTTGAGGGAGTTGTTGAATTACCTCTACCAAATCATCATATTAAATATTATCATTTGGAGGTAAGTACAGAGAGCATATTGTATATTTTCTCCCTATATCAATTTGTACAACCACTGCCTGTAGGGGTGTACGAATAGATAAGGGTATTTGGGGAACATCTCGACGAACGTATATGAGACTTCCGCCATGGCTCCCTCCTTGTTTATTATATGTTGTTCTATAACTAACATACTCTCGAGGACTCGGAGTGTTAGCATCAAGCTGACTTTCCTGTAGACAGAATTATGGGGGAATATTCATGAATTAGGAGCTTAAGTTCTTCATATTTGGCCCTTAAACCCTGACAATTCCATTGCAAAATCGAGGAAAAAGCTATGGTTTATTTCTTGGAAGAACTTTTGGATGAAGCCTTTTTTTTTATTTGACACTACTTCCCAGTGGTTTTATTAGAGAGGGTCTTGATAAATTGGGTTTTATGTTTATTATTTTAATTTTTTCCTTTTGATCTAATTGTTGAGGGGGATGGTGGACCTCAACTTGAATTTCTGATTCATTTAAATTGTCTTCTGGTTGATCACAAACATCAACAGACAAAACATCATATTTATTTGAGGTCATAACTCTAATAATTCTTATGGAAGGGAGTGAGAGAGATGGAGGTCTCTCTCTTTTACGATTAATAGGTTGTGAGCTACCAGGTTTTTGTACCTTACCCACTACAGGTACACCTGATAACTTGGTTTCAGGTGGAATCTCCATTAAATCAGGCAAGGATATGGCCTGGGAGAGGTTAGCACTATCCTTTGTTATGGGGGACAACGGATTGATAGTGGTGGGCAATGGCTTTTTGTTGATTGATTGATTGATTGATTGAAAGTTTTCTGGCATCCTGACATCTAAGGTCATTGACGCCGATAGCATTTATTATATAAGAAAAATAAAAGAGAATTCAATTAAAACCATAAAAGTTATTGACTGATTTAAAGTTTTCAGGCATCCTGACATCTAAGGTCATTGATGCCGATATTATTTAGTTTATATTTATAAAAAAATTAAAGAATATTCAATTAAAACCATAAAAGTTGAATGTCATTATAAAAGTTAGATAGTTTTCAGAAGACCTGCTTCTGAAATAAATCTAAAAATGTCACTTGCATAGTAGGACACATCATGTCCAAGAATCTTGGCAAGGATGAACCTGCCACCCTCACCTCATGCCTCAAACAAATATCTATTCCTTAAGTTATTATAATTGGGGCATTCGGTCAACAAATGCCTCAATGTTAGAGGTACTAAACAGTCGTCACAATACGGTTGGTGTTGGCCCTTCAGCAGAAACTCGTGTGTCAACCGAGTGTGACCAATATGGACACAACAAAGAGAAGTCTCCCATTTTCAGGGCATCATGTTATACCTCCAAGGAGATATGACATTTGTTACTTCTCTAACTTTATTACCATGTAGACTATCCCAGTGCTATTGCCATTTATTACAAAGCAATTTCCTGATGTTAGGTAGGAAATCGTTACACGGATTGGGATACCTTCTTGGCAGCAACTCGGATGCAGCATTCTTTGCCAGTGAATCTGCCTTCTCATTCCCACACACACCTACATGTGCTGGAACCCAACAAAATCTAACCATTAAACTTCTCCGTCCAATAATAAAAAGCCATTCTAAAATCTTTAAAACTAGAGGGTTACTAGAATTAAAAACTTCTAAAGCTTGAAGGACACTCCTTGCATCACTAAAACTTGTAAAATTACCCTCCTTCTCTAACGCTATTTTCTCAATAGCGGTTAGTATGCCATACAGTTCGGCAGTAAATATGGAAGCTGATAGAGGAAGTGCACCTCTACAATTAAAACCATTACTATGTACTTCAAATCCAATCCCAGCATCAGATTGGAGCCATCAGTATATATAAAAGTCGATCCTCTATGTTCTTCAACATGTTCCACAAAAACAAACCTGGCTTCTAGGTCAGTCATATTATTCTCAACTCCAATAAAGTATTTACAAGAAAATATCTCTGGTAATTTCCATAGAGGCGTTGATGATACCTTGAATGGAAGTACCTTACTTCTAATTATATCCAGACTGTTTAATAATTGTTTCACCCGAAAGCCATAAAGTTGAGGAGATTATCGGTGCAACTCAAAGTACGTTAGGTGCCTTACAAGGATTGCAGTCTAAAAGGCTAAAGAATTAGGGAGTCTTTGCAATCTAAACCAAAACCGAATAATGGAAGACATTCGGTAAATGTCTAGAGGTAACTCTCCAGCATCAACAAGGAGACTTGGGATAGGGGAGGTTCTAAACGCTCATGTGAACAGTCTAATACCCGCATGATGTGTTGAATCTAATATCTTTAATCGGCTTGGGGTGGCTGAGAAGAATATTTCACATCAATAACTAATTTTGGAAAAAATCAAGGCCTTATATAATTTTAAAATAGTATTGTGGTCTGAGCCCCATGATGTATGGGACAATACTTTTAAAAGATTCAGAGCCTCAACACATTTAGCTTTTAACGCTTTTAGGTGAGAAACCCATGTAAGTCTGCAGTCAAATATCAGACCTAAAAATTTAGCTTCCCCTACACATGGGATACGTTGACCTTTAATGTATATATCCAGGTCTGGATGTGCTCCCCAGATACGACAGAAATGTACAATAGTAGTTTTACTTGTTGAGAACTTAAATCCATTTATATCGACCCACTGGATAATTTTGTCAATTGAGAGTTGTAGTTTTCTCTCAACCATTGCCATTCTAGCTCCAGCTAATGATATTGAGATCATCCACAAATAATGTTGAGAGATCATCCCAGGAATGGCTAGGGATATCCCATTAATTGCTAGTGTAAAAAGAGTTACACTCAGTACACTACCCTGAGGAACTCCTTCTTCCTGACATTTACTCTCTGATAGAGTTTCCCCCTACTCTCACTTGAAAAATTCTATGTGAAAGAAATGCCTGAATAAATAGCGGAAGCTCTCCTCTCAATCCTAATTCATATATTGTTTTAAGTATACCATATCTCCAAGTGGGATCATATGCCTTTTCAAGGTAAAAAAAAGACCGTCACATGCTGCTGTTTGGAAGCAAACGCTTCACAAATAGAGGACTCAACTCGTATCAACACATCAGTCGTTGAGTGTATTTTTCTTAATCCACATTGAATTGGTGATAAAATACCCTTCTTTTCAAGGTACCACATCAGCCTTTCATTGACCATCTTCTCCATGATTTTACATAAACAAGATGTCAATGCAATAGTTTGGTAGTTTGCTGCTAAAAACTTGTCCTTACCGGTTTTTAAAAAGGCTAAAATAATGGCTAGTTCCCAAACACTTGGATAACTATGATCATGCCATATTCTATTAATAATGCATAAAATAAATAACTTGGTATTAAAATGTACATGTTTAATCATTGCATATGGAATTCCATCGGGTCCAGGGGCTGTATCGTTACAAATGAAAAGTGCCGAATCATATTCTCTTTCAGTAAAAGGAGAATTATATGACTCTTCCCTTCCTGTCGCAAAATTTAAAATTTTCTTTTCTTCAATGCTCCTATATTGGTGACCAATAGCTGCTACACACTTGCAAGATACATTTGAAAAATGATCGGCCAGGGCATTGCTCACATCATTTTCTTTAGTCACTTACTGACTGTTCATTTTCAAGACTGGTGGTAGGTTTGGGGTAAATTTGCCGGCAATCTTCTTTATTTTCCTCCATACAGAAGATAGTGGTGTTTTACTGTTAATGGAGGAAACAAAAGACACCTATGACTGGCACCTAGCTTCTTTCATGGCACGACGTAACTGTGCTCTACATTTCTTGTATATAATTAAATTCTAATCAGTTCGGTGTCTACGCAATCGTGTTAGAGATCTTCTTGTGGCTCTGGGCAGGGCAGTTAGTTCTGAAGACCACCATGGGACTGGTTGTCGTTTGAATAACCCTGTTGTTTTGGGAATTGAACTGACTCCTGCTGTATGGAGAGTTCCATTTAGTAAATCTATGGCATCATCAATTTTTTCAACCGATTCTGCATCCCCCCCAATTTTGCTTAGCTCACGAAATTTATCCCAGTCCGCCTTGTCAAGATTCCATCGTGGCGATCTCTGTATAGGTGGACCATTGTTGGTTTTTATAATGATTGGTGCATGATCACTAGTATGCCAATCACCTAATGTCCTCCAATCAAACTCAAGAAGGGAGTTAGAGCTGGCAATTGAAAGGTCAATGCATGACAAGGTACCTGTCTGAACATGGAAGTGTGTGGGCTCTCCTGTAGTAAGGAGTCCGACATCCTCATTTTCCACAATTGATGAGATAATATTACCCTTTGTGTTTGCCAAAACATCACCCCATAAAAGATGTCTACCATTCATATCTCCCAGTAAGAGGAAAGGTTGAGGGAGTTGTTGAATGACCTCTACTAAATCATCATGTAAAATATTATCATTTGGAGATAAGTACAGAGAGCATATTGTATATTTTCTCCCTATATCAATTTGTATAACCACTGCCTGTAGGGGTGTCTGAATAGATAAGGGTTTATGGGGAACATCTCGATGAACATATATGAGACTTCCGTAATGGCTCCCTGCTTGTTGATTATATGGTGTTCTATTATAGCTAACATACTCTCAAGGACTCAGAGTGTTAGCATCAAGCTTACTTTCCTGTAGACAGATAATTATAGGGGAATGTTCATGAATTAGGAGCTTAAGTTCTTCATATTTGGCCCTTAAACACTGTCAATTCCATTGCAAAATCGAGGAAAGAACTAAGGTTTATTTCTTGGAAGAACTTTTGGATGAAGTCTTCTCATTAGTAATTTTTTATTTAACACTACTTCCCAGTGGTTTTATTAGAGAGGGTCTTGATAAATTGGGTTTTACGTTTATTATTTTAATTTTGTCTGTTTGATCTAATTGTTGAGGGGATGGTGGATCTCAACTTGAATTTCCGATTCATTTAAATTGCCTTCTGGTTGATCAGAAACATCAACAGACAAAACACCATATTTATTTGATGTCATAACTAATATTTCTTATGGAAGCGGGTGAGAGAGATGGAGGGGTCTCTCTTTTACGATTAACAGGATGTGAGCTACCAGGTTTTTGTACCTTCCCCACTACAGGTACACCTAATAACTTGGTTTCAGGTGGAATCTCCATTAAATCAGGCAAGGATAGGGCCTGGGAGAGGTTAGTAATATTAGTAATATCCTAATATTAGTAATATCCTTTGTAATGGTGGACAAAGGTTTGATAGTGGTGGGCAATGTCTTTTTGTTGATACTCAATGATAAATCTTTAGGAGGAGATATTCTTGTCTTATTATGCAGCACTTCATCAGTAGATGGTGATTTCCTTTTTCAAGAACTACCTACAGTAGTAGGTGGGTGAGATGATTCTCGAGGAACTTTTTCTCCTGCTTTTAATGTCTTTGGCTAGGTATTAGATTTATTTAATAATCTCTTGGAATGCCCCACACTTAAATGTTCAATAATTGATTTATTGAGGGCAGCCTCTTCCAACTTATAAAACTGACAGCTCCTATCATTAGATTTATGATTAGAGTTGCAGTTTAAGCACCTAGCCTAAAGTGTACATTCTCCATGGTAAAGATTGGAGTAAGTATTACAAATTTTATCATTGTTGCAAACTTTGGAAGGATGCCCAAATCTGAAGCAATTAAAACATTGCAGTGGCTTCTGCATGAAAGGTTGAACTCTAATCCTTTCATTTTCTATATCTATGTGGAAAGGTACATCAGCATCCTGGAAAGCAAGAACAATCATTGATGTTCCAGGTACTTTATGTACTTTCCACACTGATAGTGGACACATAGCCAATATCTTCTCTTCCGTAAATTCATATAGATCCGTATTGAAAACCACTCCCCCTTCCATAGCTAAAGTTTAGATGGAGGTTTGATGTCCAATTTTATATCATCATTTACTGTCTTCAAATTGGACAATATAACAGACTGTGTGTATGACTTGGCCTTTATCAAGTAACTTTTCTTACCGAATCGAGATATATCTCCAGGTGCGATCGTTCCTACCTTCCTCTGAAGAAATTTGCAGATCTTGAAATAATTTTCCGTACCTCCTGTAGACTGAGCAAGAAGCCACATTGGTGGTCTTGGCTTTCTTTGGGATAGCATATCTACCTTTATATAGTTATCAATCCAGTCAGCTGGTCTGTAGATATCCAGATCTTTAGGTCCCCCATCACACAGAACACCCTTAATACTCATATTACCTACTTTAATATTAACAATGTTACAGCTTGATCTAAATAAATGCTTCCTCATGACAATTAAATGATAACCAAAAATCCCAATTATCATCTTGAAGTCTCATTCTAATTTCTTTTATTAATCCGTAGCACTCAAATATTTGATGTAGCACATCATAATCAGCTCCTAATGGGATTTGGGTAACATGGAAGACTTTCAATTTTCCTGTGTTGCCCAAATTGCCATTTTTTCGAATGTTCAAAAAATAGTCCTTTTCAGTTCCTAAGTCGTCAACAGAATTTTTTTAAGTGTATTGCCAAAGGTCGTCAACAGTGCCGGGGGCGAGTCAGCATATCCAGGGGAGCTGGGGTCGTTGTAACAAGAATCCATTAGAATAATGAAAAGAGAAGAGTGATATTTTAAATAGTTTGATTTACCTGCTTGAGAACATTAAGGCATCACAAGTTAGGAAGGAAATTTGCACTCCCCACTACCGGTACAATGAGAGTATACTTCCCAGATGGTCCACTCCATACGCTAACCGAAGGATAGCACCAAAACAGATATAGAGGCACAGGTGTAAGCTGAACCCGCCTGTTAGGACTGAGACCAAGAAACTATGGAATCCTCCTCCCCATATCTGTAATGATGGGCTTCCGGCCAAAAGCCGAGAGTCCTACCCCAAGCATTAGATCCCCCTGGATTCCGAAGACCAAACACTTAAGAATAGTTCCGCCAAAAAGGTCCAATCCATCTTCGGGATGGCTGAGATCATCCAATACTCTCACATATAGCTTTGAGCACAAACACCTCCCAACCGTGACACCTTTCCCATTCATCAAAGCAGGCAGCAATACCGGATGTAGAAACATCCGCCCAAGTGGCAATAACAGATGTAGAAACATCCATGCCATAAAAAAAGACATACATATATATGTAAATATATACACATATACATATGGGAAATTTTACTCATTGGGTTGGGACAGAAACATGAAAGAAAGTTTATAATATTAGGAGAAGGTTGAAGTAATATAAAGAGGAAGAAAAAGATGAGAAAGAGAAAAATTTAGATTCAAACTGGGGGAGCAATTTCCCCAAGTTCAAGAGTCCTCTTGCCCGTCACCAAGTTTCAGCACAGGAATAGAATGCCGTGCTGAAGCTCAATGACTTAATCAAGGCATTCTCTCATTAAGAGGATTCTATGGTAGGAGGCGAGAGAGATGGAGGTCTCTCTCTTTTTCAATTAAAAGGTTGTGATCTGTCAGGTTTTTGCACCTTCTCCACTACAGGTTCACCAGATAAATTGGTTTCAAGTGGAATCTCCATCAGATCGGGCAAGGACACGGCCTGAGAGAGGTTTGTACTATTGAATGGGAGTAGTTGGCCTTTGAATAACTTTCAGATCTTCAAGTATCTGTTTTGATTTTTCTACAATTTCTGGACATAAATTTTCGATGGGACTTTCAACCTATTTAACTACTTTCATTTGTTTCTTTATCTTAGAAGTGGAGATATTATTTTCGTCTGTGTGTTTTGGCAAGTTTTTCTTCAGAACCATTGAAAAAGGTTGCCCTGGTCTTATCTGCTTTTCAATAGCTCTTTTACGAGCCTCTTTAAAAGTAACCCTTCCATGGTCCTTGGCCTGAATTTCTTTTTCAAAAATAAACATAATGCAGTATTTAGATGTAGCTGGGTGTGCTTCCCCACAATGTATGCAATTTGGGCTTTCTATGCATACTCCATGACTACTTTTTCCACAGTTGGCACAAACAGCTGGCTTATTATTTAGTTTTTCGTTGCATTTCTGGCTTAAATAGCCATACATTTGGCAATGATAACATCGCAATGGTGAAGGGATATATGGTTTTACCTTCAAAGATAGCCAACCAACTTTTATAACATTTGGTAATCTGCATTGATCAAATGTTATAATCAAAGTAGCAAGAGGAATACATTGTTCTCCAACTCTCTCATTCTGACGACTTTTACTACTCCTTCGACTTTTCAGTTCATCCTCAATTTCTTTTTCCTCTATATCCAGCAATTCTGGAGCATACATCACAACTCTACTCTGGTTGAAAGTAGGGTGCGAAATGCATTTTACACTATGACCATCCAATGTTGTAAGTGTTTTTAACCTCTCACCTTGTAATGGGGATAGTGTCTCTATCAAAAGACTTCCATTTCCCTGGGGTAGAATTTTTGGCTGCCCTCAACATAAAGTAACTATTTCCCTATTAGCTTTAAAAACAATTACACGCTCATTTCTTCCGTTTTCAAATTCTAAGATAAAAATTTTTTCATAATTCACTACTTCATAGTGACCTGGTAATACTTCTACTTTTCTATATCTTTCCGTACTGTCATCATTTCTCACTCTCTCTCTCTCTTCTTCTCTAGTGTTTTCTTATCATTCTTTCCATAACGCATATAAGGTTCCAACGTTACAATATTAGAACCCGAGTTGGAGCTGTCTGTACCGAGGTCCATGTTTGTATTTTCCAGGTCGTCAACAGAGGGGTGGGTTTTTTTGGTATGAGCTAGCCGGGTTATCCACCTCTTATCGGAGAATGTCAGTCCTCCTATCCCATGTGGCCCAACACGAGAAGAGGTTTCAACGGGGACCAGTCATCTATTAGAGAGGGGCTGCCTCTCTTAATGTGGGTGTACACTGGTCAGTGGGGGTGGTTAGCCCCTCCCACCGGCAACTCCAATGCCTGGCGTCACCCATTACCCGCAAATATGGGTGACTTAAAACCGGAACACTGGAGCCCGACTCTTAACAGACTTGGTCTGCCCTCAATGGGGTCTGCCAGAGGGTGATGGCGTCTAAATTGGCACAGGTCGAGATGGAATGCCGTCCATCCCACACTGTGCCAAATCCAAAGAAGCAGCCAAAGTGTACTCAAACAAGCCAAAGCCGTCAACAATATCATGCCAAAAGGAAGAGAAGGGAGAAAAAAAAAAAGAAATAACCAATAGGAAAAGAGAAAGTGCTGACTGATTTAGTTGGATCAACAGCTGGGCACCGAGGTCCAGTGGGAAGGTAGTTCATTCTGTTCCTTAGAGTCCAGCTGCTAATCCCTAAGGCCCCCATCCTCATCAAGGCTTCAGCATCTGGGGGCAGGGCTTCCAGGAATATATGTGATATTTTTACTGTAGATGATGACCTCATTGTTTATGGAAGAAGACTTCTTATACCCAAGAGTCTTCAACGGAAAATCCTCGAATGTCTTCATGATGGTCATCAGGGAATAGACCGCACTAAAAGGAGGGCGTGACAGACTGTTTACTGGCCTAAAATTGACAGAGATATTGCAAATATGGTTTCTCCTTGTATCAAAACCCGTTCTCTTCTACCAAAACAAAGGAATGAAACTATGGCAAGAAGATCTACCAAGTAGAATTTTTGATTCCGCATCTGCATATTATTTTCATGCCATGGGTTGTACTTATCTTGTTTATGTATGTAACGAATATTGTTAGTCTCTGTTTGCCCGTCAGTTTGTATAGTAACCTCCTATTAAAGAGACATATCATTGTTCGTGTTTCTTTCCTAGCCTACAAGAGATTAAATAATACTCAGGATGCTTTTCCTTCTTTTGCTATTCTTCATTACTATTTTGTCTATCAGTAGCTGGTCTTTTGTGCCTCTGCATTTCCTTCCACATACCTTTTGCTGGCTGGGAATGCTGTGTGTTTCCTCCAGATACATGTACAGCTTTTTGCTGTTGTTGTTACTAGTTCTTTGCACTCCTCAAGAGAGATTAGTTTGCCTAACATTTAACTAGGCTCCACAAGGTACTAGAAGAGTTGGAAGACCCAGGCCTATATGGTCGAGGACTATGAAGCGTCA
>NC_090755.1:22960222-22970222 GCF_036898095.1 Palaemon carinicauda | reverse complement strand
ATATATAATTTAGGTTTACAAATTTAATTCCTTAACACCAGAGATCAAACTTGAAGAGGCAATTAGATGCAGATAAATGTAAATGGTTCTGATAGATCTGCCTAAAAAAATTATTTTTGCATTTGAATGAAGGAATTTCATAAAACTCTTCTAACAAAAGTCACACCAGAAGGTTGTTAGTCTAGCAATGTTTTGTACTAAAAATCTCCACAACAGAACGGAAATTCAATGTTCTTATTGGTGATACTATTTTCTTTTGCGGTCAATGATCCCTTTAATATTTGACACTCAACTTTTTTCTGCTTACCAAGGTTTAGTTCTGGGAGGCATATCTTTTCTGTAATCTTTGAACATCTGTTATACTGTTGATTGGAGATGGAAGTGTGTGTTGAGCTGTGATAATATCAGCTTGTCGTCTTTTGATTCTATTCGTGTCCGGACAATTATCCGAAAACATTTGTTTGACATTAATTTTTCGAAAAGTAATTGCTCGAGTCAGTTGTTCGAATTAACAATTGTTATAAAAAACATCATCATCATCATCATCTCCTCCTACAACTATTGACGCAAATGGCCTTAGTTAGATTTTGCCAGACGTTTCTATCTTGAGATTTTAAATAAATATTTCTCAATTCATCCTTTCCTATTTCACGTTTCTTAGTCCTCAGCCATGCAGGCTTGTGTCTTCCAACTTTTAGTGCCTTTTGGAGCCTAGCTTAAAGATTGGTGAGCTAATCTCTCTTGGAGAGTGCGAAGAGCATGCCTAAACCATCTCCATACACGAATGTATGTATGTATGTATGTATGTTTATATGTATATACGCTCACAAATAAAACAATGAAATATATATGAATTGATTTTTTTTAATAAAACTAGATAAAACAAAATTTTTACAAGTTTTACCCTCTAGAATTATATGAAATGTTACGTAAATAATCGATCACATTCCGATACTCGAAGACTTTATCAGTAAGCGACTTCAACCGCTCTACAGATTATTATTATTATTATTATTATTATTATTATTATTATTATTATTATTATTATTATTATTATTTGCTAAGCTATAACCCTAGCTGGAAAAGCAGGATGCTATAAGACCAAGGGCTCCAACAAGGAAAATAGCTCAGTGAGGAAAGGAAATAAGTTAATAGACTAAAAGAGAAGTAATGAACGATATAAAATATTATAGGAACTGTAACATTAAAACAGATCTTTTATATATAGAATATAAAAACTTAAAAAAAAGCAAGAGGAAGAGAAATAAGATTGAAAAGTGTACCCTAGTGTACCCTCGAGAAAGGGGAGAAGACTATGGTACTGAGGTTATGGCACTATCCAGAGCTAGAGAACATTGGTTTGATTTTGAAGTGTTTTTCACCTAGATGAGCTGCTTATCATAACTTGAGTGTCTCTTCTTCCCTTACCAAAGAGAAAGTAGCCACTGAACAATTATAGTGCAGTAAGTAACCTCTTGAGTGAAGAAGAATTGTTTGGTTATCTCAGCATTGTCGAGTGTATGAGGATGAGAGAGGAGAACGTGGAGAGAATAGGCCACACTATGAGTAGGTAAAGAAAAAATGAGCCATAACCAGACACATGGATCCATTGTAGTACTGTCTGGCCGATATTTCTTTTTCCCTATGTTACACGCGATTCCACTTAACTTTTCGGTATTAATTCTCTTCTCAGTTCTGCTAAAAATTTCCAGATGGTTGGATGACATCCAGATACAAACGTTGAATGAACTTGCACTGCCATCCTTCACTTGTGTTGTTTGTCTTGGTCAAATCTTCTTGCACCCTTTCACAACGGGACCACATCTCCATTTCAAACTTAGGAGGACGACGCAAATTCCTAAGACGAGGCCGGCCAACTCATCTATCTTTATATTAGTCGACTACAGGCAAAGCTAGATATATACTTTCATCCATTAGTGTATTGAAAGTTCCAACGACTCAATATGCGGGAAGAACTCAAAGGCTAACAACATGCGAATGTTTAACGAAAACTCAACGTCAGTGTCATACCTTCTCTCGAGGCTGAATTCACGTTAAAAGAAAACTGCCTTAACGATTGCTAGATGGGAATTCTTCCTTAATGCTTCCTATAGTGGGCTGAAAATCTGTTTATAGATTCAACATTCAAAGTCGGTGCTATTGTTTTAACAGTTCTAAGGAATTTGGTTTAATCTAAATAAAATCGTTGAGTTTTCTTTGAATACAAGCATTGAAATGAAGAAAATTTTTATTTAATATTAGAACACCATCAAACAATGGTTTTCGAAGAATTCTTTAAAAGGATGGTAAGAATTACTGAATCGAACAAGTGGTTCACAAATAATTATTTTCGAACATCTGGTTTCGAAGAATAGGCCGTAAATCAGTCTGCTATTATTGTACTACAGAGATTTCCTATTTGTTGATAAATTATAAGTACATTTCCATTAGTATATTCAAGGTCCTTTTAAATTACCTTGATTTTATCAATAATCAGATTCTGAATGAAAAATAATTTTTAGTGAGAAACCTGGTTTTGAAATTGTGAACTTGGGGACTAAAAAAATCCTCATCATACATTACACAAAACAATTATGAAAATCTCTTACGTGTTTTCTATATTCAACCCATTTTTCGTCTATTGAAAAGGGACAAATAAAAATAGCTATTTTTATTTAGCTTACGCTTAACAACGTGTGCTTGAAAATGTCCCTGAATTGAATGGCGATTTTTAGTTTTTACTGAGAGTATAATCCAAAGAAATATACTCACTGTGTTGAGCAATGTCTTCTTAAACAATTTTTCGTATGATTTTTTTTAAAAAGAACTATCTTTATTCAGAAGAATTTGTAAATAATAGTTTTTGTATAGAGTAATGAGTAAAAAGTAATAATGCAACGAATTAATCGAGTTATGGTGGCTTTATCATGTCGGTTCTTTTTCATCCTACTTTGGGGAAAATATTTTCAGATTGCCTTGATAAGTTTAAGAGGACTATTTCGTAATTGTTATAGTTGAGAAATGTAAATAAAATGTTACTATTTAATAATAATAATAGTAATATTACTTAATAATAATAATAATGATAATAATAATAATGATGTGATGATGATCAAAATAATCAAAATCAAAATAGAAATAATCAAAATCAATATCAAAATAAAAATAAAAATAATCAAAATCAAAATCAAAATAATCAAAATCAAAATCAAAATAAGAATAATCAAAATCAAAATCAAAATAGAAATAATCAAAATCAATATCAAAATAATAATAATCAAAATCAAAATCAAAATCAAAATAACCAAAATAAAAATAATAAAAATAAAAATCAATATCAAAATAGAAATCAAAATAATCAAAATCAAAATCAAAATAATCATCATCATCCTCATCATCAGCATAATGATAATGATGATGTTTCTACTGCAGTCTGCATCTAGACGATGAGATATCACCCTATATTGGGTGTGGAGAAAACTAAAAAAAAAATGTGATAATATTATCCTAACAATAAAGTTTACTTTTACTTCTGAGCTTAACAATGATGAAAATAATTTCTCCTGTATTTTCAGAGACCATACCAAACTTGCACCCTTCCCCCCCAAAAAAAGTTAAGAAAATTCAAGGAGAAAACAATATTATTTGTTTACTTTATATTGCTATAAATTGTTTCATAACCAAGAGGCAGTGTTTATATATTCTTCTGCGTCGTCAACGAAATTCGAATTTCATAATTATATATATATAATGTGTGTATATATATATATATATATATATATATATATATATATATATATATATATATATATATATATATATATATATATATATATATATATATATATATATATATATATATATATATATATATATATATATATATATATAATATATACAGTGGTACCTCTACATACGAATTTAATCCGTTCCAGAACCAACTTCGGATGTAGAAAAAGTTCGGATGTCGAAACGAATTTTCCCATAATACATTGAAATAGGATTAATCCGTGGTTGAGCCCAAAAACCTATGATAAATTCTTAATAAACTACTACACATAATTTCCCATGAGAATAATGCACACTAAATTAGATAATAGACATGTGAAAAAGAAGAATTATCAAAAAATGATAAATAAGAAACGGGTTTTTAGCATCACTTTACCTTAGAAACTCCAGCGCAGGTGTTGTTGGTCTTGCTACGCAGAGTGGAGACGGACGGGCAGCGAGTAGGTAGAGAGGTTAACTACAATAAACATACACTACCGTAACTTATTTTAACTTACACTAAGTGAACTTTAACATAACTTAGCTTATTTTCTTTATATATTTTATATTTTTTTTTTCTTTTTGATGATTAATTTTAATCACTTTCACTCTCTACACTTAATATTGATTGAATTTCTTTTGCTTCACTCTTTGCCGTTTTCTTTGTTTCACTTTCTTCCGCTTCACTCTTTTCCGTTTTCTTTGAATCACTTACATCTTCTTCATCACGAGTTTGCTTCGTAGTTTTTTAAAGAAATTATCAATAGATAGTTGCTTGGTACGGCTTTTCAGAATGTTTCAAAAGTGAGTTAGGCAAACATCATCGAACTGCGCAACTACACGACAAACCTGCAATTTTTTTGGGCGGTATTTGTTGATGAAGTCGACCATGTCTTGATATTTTCCTAACACCTCTTTTATATGCGCCGAACCTAACTCATGTTCTACCTCCTCGATCCCTTCCTTGTCATCACTCATGTGCTCAGACATAGCATGGAGTGCCTTGAGCTCCTCTGTAGTAAGTTCGTTGTAATGTTCGGCGACGAGTTCCGTAATGTCATCTGCGTCGACCTCCAGACCCATGGACTTGCCAAGGGTGACGATTTCCTCTACGTCTTCCGCTGCACCCACCACGGAATCAGGTTCGGGGTCAAAACCTTCGAAATCTCGGGGAGAAACTGCATCAGGCCACAGCTTCTTCCAGGCAGAATTGAGGGTCTGTCGAGTTAATCCCACCCAAGCCTGATCTATGATATTCAAGCAGTGCACGATGTTGAAGTGGCTCCTCCAAAATTCACGCAAAGTTAAGTTGGTGCTTTGTGTGACATTAAAGCACTGCTTAAATAAGTGCTTGGTGTACAGCTTCTTAAAATTAGAGATGACTTGCTGGTCCATGGGCTGGAGGATAGAGGTGGTATTCGGTGGAAGATACATCACCTTTATGAACTTGAATTCATCGAAGATATCATCTTCACGTCCGGGGAGGTGAGCGGGTGCATTGTCAAGGCCTAGCCGGCACTTTAAAGGAAATTTCTGTTCATGAAGATGCTTCTTCACAGAAGGGCCAAAAACTTGGTTAACCCATTGCACAAAGAACTGCCTAGTGACCCAGGCCTTCGAGTTGGATCGCCAGAAAACATAAAGCTGGTCCTTATCGACGTTGTGTGCCTTAGAGGCCCTAGGGTTCTCAGAATGGTATACCAGTAAGGGCTTGACTTTAGAGTCCCCGCTAGCATTGGCACGTAGGGCAAGAGTCAACCGATCCTTCATTGGCTTATGCCCAGGCAATTTCTTCTCTTCGGCGGTAACGTAGGTTCGACTAGGCATCTTCTTCCAAAACAGCCCGGTTTCATCACAATTAAACCCTTGCTGCTCTATGTAGCCTTCTTCCAGCACGATCCTTTCGAAGTTCTTGACAAAGTCAGCTGCAGCCTTTGTGTCCGCACTAGTAGCCTCTCCGTGGCGAACAACTGAATGAATCATGGACCGTTTCTTAAATTTCTCAAACCAGCCACGAGATGCCTTGAAATCATCTGAGGAAGGTTCGGTTGAACTCTCCCCAGCATCACCTCCAGAGCTCTCCTCCTTCAAGTCCATAAAGATGGCGTGCGCCTTCTCGCAGATGACGGTTTCGGTGATGGTGTCGCCAACAATCTCTCTGTCTTTGATCCACACTAGCAGAAGTCGTTCCATCTCTTCTATGATAGGGCTACGACGTTTTGAAATAATGGTGATCCCCTTAGAAGGTTTCACTGCTTTAATAGCTTCCTTCTGTTTAAGGATTGTCGAGATCGTCGACATATTACGGCCATAATGTTTAGCAAGTTCACCCACGCGGACGCCACGCTCATGTTTTTCAATCATTTCCTGCTTTACGTCTAAAGAAAGCATTTCCTTCTTCCTTTTTTCACCACTACCACTACCACTACCACTTGCAAAACTAAGCCTTTTAGGATCCATACTTTACGTAAATTACCCTAAAAGGATGCACGTAAAAAATCACGATTAAAACAAAGTTAATAGCAGAACGCACAGGGCACAACCGCAAGAAGCCGACGAGAACAGAGGACTGACCCAAGCCGCGCTAATTAAGGGTCCCTCCGAGGTCGAAGAGCATCCTTCTATCGGCGGAAATAAAAAACAATTAGGGCGCTATGAGCACCGACTACGCGTACGAGTATTGTTTACTTCGGGTGTCGAAACAAAATTCGGGTGTAGAGTAGGAACGTGTTCAAATTGTACTTCCCCCGTCGAAAAATTTGGATACCACCGATACGACGAAAATTGCTTACTTCGTATGTCGAAATAAAATTTGGGTGTAGAGTCAAAAATTTGCTCGAATTTTACTTTGGATGTTGGAAAATTCGGATGTAGAGGTTCCACTGTGTGTGTGTATATATATATATATATATATATATATATATATATATATATATATATATATATATATATATATATATATATATATATATATATGTCGTTAGTGTTAACATTATTACTATTATTATCATCCTTATTTCATTGAAGATGATTGCTGCTTCAGTGGTATTTATCTTGCATTTGATCTTTTTAACTGCTGGGATTTTCCTTCTTTCCTCAGTACTGCATATTATTATTATTATTATTATTATTATTATTATTACTTGCTAAGCTATAACCTTAGCTGGAAAAGCAAGATCCTATAAGCCCAGGGGCCCCAACAGGGAAAATAGCCCAGTGAGAAAAGGAAACAAGGAAAAATAAAATATTTTAAGAACGGTACCAACATTAGGAAAAAATTTTCTTTATAAACTATAAAAACTTTAATAAAACAAGAGGAAGAGAAATTAGTTAGAAGTGTGCCCAATTTTACCCTTAAGCAAGAGAACTCTAACCCAAGACATTGTAAGACCATGGTACAGAGGCTAGTGCACTACCCAAGACTAGAGAACAATAGTTTGATTTTGGAGTGTCCTTCTCCTAGAAGAGCCGCTTACCATAGCTAAAGAGTCTCTTCTACCATTAGAAAGAGGAAAGTAGCCACTGAACAATTACAGTGTAGTAATTAACCCCTTGGGTGAAGAAAAATTGTTTATTGATTTAAGTGTTGTCAGGTGTATAAGGACAATGACAGAGTAGAATCTCTAAAGAATATGCCAAGCTATTTGGTGTATGTGTAGGCAAAGGGAAAGCGAACCGTTTCCAGAGAGTAGGATCCAATGGAGTACTGCCAGGCCTGTCAATGGACCCCATAACTCTCTAGCTTTAGTATCTCAATGGGTGGCTGGTAACTGTGCTATGTTTGATATCAGTAGGGGCGAGAAAATATAAGAATAAGTTCTATAATTTTACTAAAAGTAACTAGTCACAATAACTACAATCAAGTTCGGCTTCTATGCGTTACAAAGGGGTGCCAGGTGTCTCCCCTCAGGAGAAGGGACAAGATCAGAAATGAGTATATTAGAGTTACAGTCATCAAAGTTGGAGAAGTGTCGAAAAGAGTTCAGCAAAGAAGACAATGGTCATGTGGAGAAATCATGTGTACCTAAGGGTTATGGCCATGGAGGATGATGGGGAAAGGATGAAGGGAAGGCCAAAGTTCAGGTCGAAAGGTAAAGTAACAAGGGACATGCAGGAAAAGGATTAAGAGAACTGAATGCCCGGGATAGAAGAGAATGGAGGATAGTTGGGCGGTTTAGCTCAAATATATAAAGGAATTGGGAATTTTGTGATACAAGCACCAATTTCGGCCTAAGTGTACATTAATATGTTGCTAACATTTTCAGGTATTGGGCCACTTGAAATTATCTTTATGTCCACCATATTGAATTTCAAAATGGCCACCACTTGAAATCTACGTTTGCCATTACCTTAGGACACAATGAAGCTATTGACTTGATTCTGGTATCTAAACATACGTTTTGAGAGGTAAGGAATGCAATGGTACCAATTGCCACTCGGTATTTTCTACCATAATCTGTTATATAATTGTATTTGAAAATTATCTGTGCAAATATTGAATTCAATACAATACTTTAGAAAGAATGGTTTTATGGAATACTGAAATGCTTGTATCCGAGGCTAGATATACACTGACATTTTATAATGGTTAGCTATCTCAGGCTAGGGATATACCAGTACTGAAGATACATGTACAAAAAACAATGTCATGTTAACGAGTTCAGCATTGGCACGATTACATGTATGTTGTGGAATGACCTTCATGTGCAGTGCCCTTCACAATTACAGACCACTGTACACTGAAGGGAACTTGCAGTGCCTCACACACCCTTTCTTGCACTTGCAAGACACATGCAAGAAACCAGCTCAATGCAGCTGTGAGCGACCTCAGGTAGCCTGGTCCAGTAAGGTTTCTATTGTCCTTCTCTAGTCCTTGACCGACCCTAGTCCTTGACTGACCATAGTGGGTTGGTGGATGGAGCTCTGGTGCTGGCAGCAGTATCTGGCCCCACACATTTCCAACCTTGATATACTTCCCTCTTGACATGTTCTTCCAGACTTGCCATCGTTGGAGGGATGGGCTGCACATTGTTCTTTCCTGCGAAGAATTTCCTCCTGGCCTTGTCGTTGTCTGTGCATTTGCTGGTTCTGTCATACAACAGGATCACGGACCTCTCGATGATACCCATAGTATAGTCTGGTATATTGTGCAGTGCAGAAGACAGCAGCAGCAGTGCCTCAGTGAGTTCTGGCAGTACCTTCCAGATTTTCGATGCAGTCTTCTTTGCCACGTATAGCAAAACTAAACATAGTGTCGCATGAAACATTGGCAGTGCACGAGCCTTCTCTCATTTCAACCCAGCTGCTATTGAGTGTGGTGCTACCTATTGGAAACTCTGGCCTGTTACAAAATCCAGACACTGCCA
Source organism: Palaemon carinicauda (assembly GCF_036898095.1). Taxonomy (NCBI): domain Eukaryota; kingdom Metazoa; phylum Arthropoda; class Malacostraca; order Decapoda; family Palaemonidae; genus Palaemon; species Palaemon carinicauda. Next base: position 22,961,088 of record NC_090755.1, on the reverse strand, counting down.
CCACCACAATATTGGTTTCTACAGTCCAGATGACTTTTGCATGGTGTCCATGCTGGGCTGCGTGAGATGCTTGCAGCAACATCCAAGTGTCGGCTTCTTTATGGTTACATGGGCCGTGTGAGGTCAGCTGTGGCAGTTCTGGCTTGCTGACCACTCTCTCTCCATATATCAACTTACACATATAAGTATACATTTACAATATATATTTATATCTGAACGTCTTCGTTCTCGCGAACACTCTCATGGACTGACATTACTTATACATATCAGAGTTGCGAGTCACGCATTAGTATTAATTTTCAACATTCTACTCTTAGAGTTAGTGTTGAATAACATCAGAAATATCTCATCTTATTTATAATGGTAATAATTATAGACCATTAGGTAAACAACAAGTGGAATGAACAATGCTCTGTAAGTTTCACATCTGATTCAATAAAGAAAGCTTATTATATAATTGCTTTGTACATTTGTGTTTCCCATTTACTTGCATGCAATTGTAGTATTAAATGGATTAAATCACTAAGTATGTATTTGGAAAATGTGTAAAACAGAATCCTGAAATTTTCTTTTCCGTCAATATAATTATAGAAATAAAATGTTATTGTGGCTTCGCTGTTATCATCAGGTGATTGAACACAATGATAGAATTGCTCAATTTAAAATTGTATTGGGTAATTGTATTCTCTGGTTTGTAGCACTGCTAGAAAGGTCATTGGTGTTACAGTGAATAATCTAAAATAACCAAATGTCCTTGGAAATGTGTTGAATATGCTCTAGGTGACTGCGTGCCTTTTGCCCATAATGGAGATTGGAGAATCTTATCATCAATTGGGAAGGTATAAAGAAAGAAATGTCGTCGAGTC